>NW_028148445.1:0-20000 GCF_947247035.1 Vipera ursinii | reverse complement strand
ACTGTAAGACAGGACAGAATAGGATTAACCCACAGATGCCAAAGTGGCACACTCACACTCAGGTCGAAATACATGACACAGGAAATACAAAGCCTCAAAGAGGAACAGGAAACAATCTGAAGAGCCTCAGAGGGTATAAAAACCCGCTCCCTACATGTGCTCACTCTCTTTTCTTCCAGAGCCATCTTCCTGTCTGGCTCTCCTCTTCAATAAACTGCAGCCTTCTTTCTAAAGCAGTCGCCATGTTGTTTACTCCCAGCTTGGACTGAACCATGATGAAGGCCTTTGCTTAAATTAGGATCTGACTCAAAAAGAACTGTCTGTATCTATCTATATCATGTTTGTCTGTCTGTCTATCCCCTCATCCCTGTGTATCTATCTATCTATCTATCTATCTATCTATCTATCTATCTATCCATCTATCTATCTATCTATCTCCCAATCCATCTCTCTGTCTCTTACTCTGCATCAGTTTCTCTCATTCTCTCCATCCATGTCTCTATCTGTCTAACTATCTATCTGTCTGTCTGTCTGTCCATCTCCCTAATCATATTGATTGGTCTGTCAATCTATCTCCCCATTCACATTTATCTGTCTGTCCATCTATTCATCTGTCTGTCTGTCTGTCTGTCTCTCTCTCTCTCTCTCACTCTCTCTTCTATCCATTATCTCTCTCCCTCTATCTCTCCTCCAGGCTTTTCTCACTAGTTCTCTACATCTCTCTCTCTCTCTCTCTCCATCTATCTATTCTATCTATTTTTATCTCCCTATTCATGTTTGTCTCTCTATCTGTCTGTCTGTCTGTTTATCCATCATCTGTTTCTCTGTATCATTTCTTTGTTATATGTCTCTCTGTCTTTATTATGCTTTATCATCTATCATGTTTATCTGCTATCACTTTGTCGTCTTCTTCTTTCTCTCTCTCTCTCTTCCCTTCTTTTTCCTGAAAAAATTCCCCCTGTAATGTGACACTTTTGCTTTCAAGAATGATATAAGGACACACAAAAAACAAATTTCTCCAAACATAGAAATATCCTACCTTTAACACGAGGAAAAAGATAACAAGGTTTTAAAGCGACATGTGAAAAATGAGTTGGGCATTGGTATTGTGAAACAGGAGAAACGGAACAGGAGATATTTGGCTTTGATTAATCTGTTTTTTATACATTTTTTCAGTGGGAGACACACATTTGTGCAGCCGAGTTTTTCTCGGCAAGTGCCGCAAAATGTCAGCCATTTTAATGATCCATAATTGAATTAATTCTCGCTTCAGGTACTGATTAGAAATAATTATCATTCCAGGGAATGGAGGATAAATAAAAAGGTGGTTTGCCAGCACACATACACAGACACACAAACACATGAACAAACACAATTAACACACACACACACACACACAATCAACAGTGGGTCCCTAGAAGAGAAGGTGGATATTAAGCAACCTGAGCAAATGGGATGAGGCAAGGTGACCTCGAACTATTTGTTCAGCAACCATTCAAAAGTACAACGGCAATGAAAACAAAAAGGGACTTATGACTAGTCCTCACACTTACGACCATCGCAGCATCCCAACAGTCACGTGATCAAAATTCGGGTGCTTGGCAACTGGTGTGTATTTACAAAGTTGCGGCATCCCAGGGTCACGTGATCCCCTTTTACGACCTTCCCAGCGGGCTTCCGCCAAGCGAAATCAATGGAGCAAAGGAAAGAAACCAGATTCGCTTAATGACTGCATGATTCACTTAACAGTGGTTCATTGGAGAAGCGTAGCAAAAAAAAGGTTGTAACATTGGATGTGATTCGCTTACAAACTGCCTTGCTTAGCAGTGGAAATTCTGGCTTCAGTCATAAGTCAAGGACTACTTGTCCAGGATTGCCTGGGCCATCCTGAAGTGCTCTTCTTGACAGATTAGAATACAGCTAGTCCTCGACTTATGACCACTACTGAGTCTTAAATTTTTGTTGTCAAGTGAGACATTTGTTAAGAGAGTTTTGCCCTCAATTTGCGACCTTCCTCACCACAGTTGTCAAGGAAATGCCTGCAGCTGTTAAGTTAGTAATATGGTCGTTAAATGAATCTGGCTTCCCCATTGACTTTGCTTGTCAGAAGGTCACAAAAGGGGATCACGTGACCCCAGGACGCTGTAGCCTTCATAAGTACGAGTCAGTTTACAAGCGTCTAAATGTTGATCACGTGACCATGAGAATGCTGCAATGGCCGTAAGGGTGAAAAACGGTCATAAGTCTCTCTTTTTCAGTGTTGTTGTAATGTTCTAAATGAACTGTCATATGTCGAGGACCACATGTATTTCAAAAACAAAACTGAATAAAACTCTCAGCTATTTCATCAAGTTCAGAAAATCCACAAGGCTTTCAAACTTATTTTCTCCTTAGGGCAAGAATACATGCGCACGGGCATGCGCACGCACACACACACACACACACACACACACATGTCTGTCTGTGTTTGTGTGTGTGTATGTGTGTGTGTGTATAAGGAAGTGTGTAGTGGGGTGCCCCAGGGCTCTGTTCTGGGCCCAGTGATCTTCAACATCTTCATCAACGATTTGGATGAGGGGATAGATGGGGAACTCATCAGATTTGCAGACGACACCAAGCTGGCAGGAATAGCCAATACTCCAGAAGATAGGCTTAAGATACAGGAGGATCTGGACAGACTCGAACACTGGGCACTATCTAACAAAATGAAATTCAATGGTGAAAAAAGTAAGGTTCTACATTTAGGCAGGAAAAACCAAATGCCCAGGTATAGTATAGGTGGTACCTTGCTCAAGAGTAGTAACTGTGAGAGAGATCTCGGAGTCCTAGTGGAGAATCACTTAAATATGAGCCAGCAGTGTGCTGCAGCTGCCAAAAAAGCCAACACAGTGCTAGGCTGTATTAACAGAGGGATAGAATCAAGATCAAGTGAAGTACTAATACCACTTTACAATGCCTTGGTAAGGCCACACCTGGAATACTGCATCCAGTTTTGGTCACCACGATGTAAAAAAGATGTTGAGACTCTGGAAAGAGTACAGAGAAGAGCAACAAAGATGATTGGGGGACAGGAGGCTAAAACATACAAGGAACGGCTGCTGAAATTGGGTATGTCTAGTCCTCAGGTCTGCAACCCGCGGCTCCGGAACCACATGCGACTCTTTCAGCCATCGCCTGCGGCTCCCAGTCCTCTGCCATATGCAGTCCCCCCCCAAAAAAAAGTGGGACTAAAAAAGTACAACCAATCAATTCAAATATGCAGGGCAGGTGCATATCTCGCCTTGGCTCCACTCTTCAGTCAAACCCTGTTCTGCGCATGCACGCTTGTATGCGCATGTGCACATTTTTTTGTGGCTCCCAGTTTTTCCTTTTGTGAGGGAACCGGTTCCGAGTGGCTCTTTCACTGTTTCAGGTTGCTGACCCCTGGTCTAGTCTAATGAAGAGAAGGGTGAGGGGTGACATGATACCAGCCTTCCAATATCTCAGGGGCTGCCCCAAAGAAGAGGGAGTCAAGCTATTCTCCAAAGCACCTGAAAGCAGGACAAGAAGCCACGGATGGAAACTAGTCAAGGAGAGAAGCAACCTAGAACTAAGGAGAAACTTCCTGACAATTAACCAGTGGAACAGCTTGCCTCCAGAAGCAGTGAATGCTCCAACACTGGAAGTTTTTAAGACAAGACTAGACAGCCATTTGTCTGAAATGGCATAGGGTTTCCTGCCTTAGCAGGGGGTGGGACTAGATGACCTCCAAGGTCCCTTCCAACATTTGTTGTTGTTAGCTGCGAAGTCGTGTCCGACCCATCGCGACCCTATGGACAACATTCCTCCAGGCCTTCCTGTCCTCTACCATCATCTGGAGTCCATTTAAGCTCACGCCTACTGCTTCAGTGACTCCATCCAGCCACCTCATTCTCTGTCGTCCCCTTCTTCTATTGCCCTCGATCTTTCCCAGCATTAGGCTCTTCTCCAGTGAGTCCTTCCTTCTCATTAGGTGGCCAAAGTATTTGAGTTTTAGCTTCAGGATCTGGCCTTCTAAAGAGCAGTCAGGGTTGATCTCCTCTAGGACTGACCGGTTTGATCGCCTTGCAGTCCAAGGGACTCGCAGGAGTCTTCTCCAGCACCACAGTTCAAAGGCCTCAATTCTTTTGCGCTCAGCCTTTCTTATGGTCCAACTTTCACTGCCATACATTGCAACTGGGAAGACCATAGCCTTGACTATACGCACTTTTGTTGACAGGGTGATGTCTCTGCTTTTTAGTGTGCTGTCTAGATTTGCCATGGCTTTCCTCCCCAGGAGCAAGCGTCTTTTAATTTCTTGGCTACAGTCCCCATCTGCAGTGATCTTGGAGCCCAGGAAAATAAAATCTGTCACTACCTCCATTTCTTCCCCATCTATTTGCCAGGAATTGAGAGGGCCAGATGCCATGATCTTGGTTTTCTTAATGTTAAGTTTCAACCCAAGTTTTGCACTCTCCTTTTTCACCCGCAACAAGAGGCTCTTTAGTTCTTCTTCACTTTCTGCCATTAGAGTGGTATCATCTGCATATCTTAGGTTGTTGATATTTCTTCCGGCAATCTTAATTCCAACTTTTGATTCATCTAGCCCTGCCTTTCTCATGATGTGCTCTGCATATAAGTTAAATAGGCAGGGCGACAGTATACAGCCTTGCCGGACTCCTTTCCCAATTTTGAACCAATCAGTGGTTCCGTGTCCAGTTCTCACTGTTGCTTCTTGACCCGCATATAGGTTTCTTAAGAGACAAATAAGATGGTCTGGTACTCCCATCTCTTTAAGAACTTGCCACAGTTTGTTATGATCCACACAATCAAAGGCTTTAGCATAGTCAATGAAGCAGAAGTAGATGTTTTTCTGGAACTCCCTAGCTTTCTCCATGATCCAGCGTATGTTGGCAATTTGATCTCTAGTTCCTCTGCCTCTTCGAAATCCTGCCTGTACTTCTGGTAGTTCTCGATCCACATACTGCTGAAGTCTAGCTTGTAGGATTTTAAGCATGACTTTACTAGCATGAGAAATGAGTGCAATGGTGCGATAGTTTGAACATTCTTTGGCACTGCCTTTCTTTGGAATTGGAATGTAAACTGATCTTTTCCAATCCTGTGGCCACTGTTGAGTTTTCCAAATTTGCTGGCAAATTGAGTGTAGCACTTTTACTGCACTGTCTTTTAAGATTTTGAATAGCTCAGCTGGAATACTGTCACCTCCACTAGCTTTGTTGTTGCTCAGCTTTTCTAAGGCCCACTTCACTTCACATTCTAGGATGTCTGGCTCGAGGTCAGTGACCACCTCATTGTGATTATCTGGGACGTTAAGCTCATTCTTGTATAGTTCTTCTGTGTACTTTTGCCACCTCTTCTTAATCTCTTCTGCCTCTGTTAGGTCCCTGCCATTTTGGTCCTTTATCATGCCCATTTTTGCATGGAATGTTCCCTTCATCTCTCCAATTTTCTTGAAAAGATCTCTGGTCCTCCCTATTCTATTGTTTTCTTCTATTTCTTTGCACTGTTCATTTAAGAAGGCATTCTTATCTCTTCTAGCTATTCTCTGGAATTCTGCATTCAACTGGGCATATCTATGTTTTTCTCCCTTGCCTTTCGCTTCCCTCCTTTCCTCAGCTATTTGCAAAGCTTCCTCAGACAGCCATTTTGCTTTCTTGCATTTCTTTTTCTTTGGGATGGTTTTGGTTGCTACCTGTTGTACAATGTCACGAACCTCTGTCCATAGTTCTTCAGGCACTCTATCTATCAGATCTAATTCCTTAAATCTATTTGTCACCTCTACTGTATATTCAACAGGGATATGATTTAATTCATACCTGAGTGGCCTAGTGCTTTTCCCTACTTTCTTCAGTTTAAGCCTAAACTTTGCAAGGAGAAGCTCATGGTCTGAGCCACAGTCAGCTCCTGGTCTTGTTTTTACTGACTGTATAGAGCTTCTCCATCTTTGGCTGCAGAGCATATAGTCAATCTGATTTCTGTGTTGACCGTCTGGTGATGTCCATGTGTAGAGCCGTCTCTTGGGTTGTTGGAAAAGAGTGTTTGCTATGACCATCGTATTCTCTTGACAAAATTCTATCAGCCTGTGCCCTGCTCCATTTTGTACACCAAGGCCAAACTTGCCTGTTATTCCAGTTATCTTTTGGCTTCCTACTTTAGCATTCCAATCCCCCATGATGATAAGGACATCATTTTTTGGTGTTAGTTCTATAAGGTGCTGTAGGGCTTCATAGAACCGGTCAATTTCATCCTCTTCAGCACTGGTGGTTGGGGCATAGACTTGGACTACTGTGATATTGAATGGTTTACCTTGGATTCGAACTGAGATCATTCTGTCATTTTGGGGATTGTATCCCAGTATTGCTTTTCCTACTCTTTTATTGACTATGAAGGCTACTCCATTTCTTCTGAGGGATTCTTGTCCGCAGTAGTATACCTGATGGTCATCTGAATTAAATTCACCCATTCCTGTCCATTTTAGTTCGCTGATACCTAAGATGTCGATGTTCAGTCTTGTCATCTCTTGTTTGACCACGTCCAGCTTTCCTTGATTCATGGATCTTACATTCCAGGTTCCTATGGAGAAAAAATCTTTACAGCATCGGACTTTCCTTTCACCACCAGACACATCCACAGCTGAGCGTCCTTTCGGCTTTGGCCCAGTCGCTTCATTCTTTCTGGCGCTACTAGTACTAGCCCTCTGCTCTTCCCCAGTAGCATATTGGACGCCTTCCGACCTGAGGGGCTCATCTTCCAGCATCATATCGTTTTGCCTTTTGGTACTGTCCATAGGGTTTTCATGGCAAAGATACTGGAGTGGGTTGCCATTTCCTTCTCCAGTGGATCACGTTTTGTCAGAACTCTCGGCTATGACCTGTCCGTCTTGGGTGGCCCTGCACGGCATAGCTCATAGCTTCACTGAATTACGCAAGCCCCTTCGCCACGACAAGGCAGTAATCCATGAAGGGGCTTCCAACATTATTATTATTATTATTATTATTATTAGTAGTAGTAGTAGTAGTAGTAGTAGTAGTAATAGTAGTAGTAGTAGTAGTTGAAGCTAAAACTCAAATACTTTGGCCACCTAATGAGAAGGAAGGACTCACTGGAGAAGAGCCTAATGCTGGGAAAGATTGAGGGCAAGAGAAGAAGAGGCCGACAGAGAATGAGGTGGCTGGATGGAGTCATTGAAGCAGTAGGTGTGAGCTTAGATGGACTCCAGAAGATGGTAGAAGACAGGAAGGCCTGGAGGAACATTGTCCATAGGGTCGCGATGGGTCGGACACGACTTCGCAACTAACAACAACAGTAGTAGTAGTAGTAGTAGTAGTAGTAGTAGTAGTATTACACACACACACACACACACACACACACACATACATACACACAAACACACACACACCCTTTCTATCGTGGGTGGTTCGTAATGATAATATCTCTAGTCAATCAATTAATTAACATTAATTCTTAATCATTTAGATTTGTCATCCAGGCAACCAGCACAGTATCGGTAGAAACAGACGGATGTTTGATTTTGCTAGTTGTTGCCATATTATTGCATTTAGAATTGGTTCTCAACTTACAACCATTTTTTTAGTGTCCAAACTTGCGACGGCACTGAAAAAAGTGACTTAGGACCATTTTTCACACTTACAACCAATGCAGCATCCCCACGATCACATGATCAAAATTCAGACTCTTGCCAACTGGCTCACACTTATGACAGTTGCAGTCTCTCAGGATGATGTGATCCCCTTTTGTGACCTTCAGCCAAGCAAAGTCAATGGGGGAAGGCAGATTCATTTAACAACCATGTTAATAACCTAACCACTAAAGTGATTCCCTTAACAACTATGGCAAGAAAGGCCGTAAAATGGGATAAAACTCACTTAACCACTGTCTCACTTAACAACGGAAATGTTCGGCTCAGTTGTGATTGTAAGTCGAGGATTACCTGCATTTTGTTTTATTTATCAAATTTGTACGATTTGCAAGACCACAATTCCACGAAATTCACTGACGAAGTAAAAGGAATTAAAACTCTTCTTGCCATGCACATGTATGAATTAATAGAATAGAATAGAATAGAATAGAATAGAATAGAATAGAATAGAATAGAATAGAATAGAATAGAATAGAATAGAATAGAATAGAATAGAATAGAATAGAATAGAATAGAATAGAAAATATGGAATGGAATGGAGTGGAATGGAATGGAATGGAATGGAATAGAACAGTAAAGTAGAGTAAAATAGAGTAGAACAGAACAAAACAGAACAGAACAGAATAGAAAATATGGAATAGAATAGAATAGAATAGAATAGAATAGAATAGAATAGAATAGAATAGAATAGAATAGAATAGAATAGAATAGAATAGAATAGAATAGAATAGAATAGAATAGAAAATATGGAATGGAATAGAGTGGAATGGAATGGAATAGAAAATATGGAGTGGAATAGAATAGAATAGAATAGAATAGAATAGAATAGAATAGAATAGAATAGAATAGAATAGAATAGAATAGAATAGAATAGAATAGAATAGAATAGAATAGAATAGAAAAGAAAATATGGAATGGAATAGAGTGGAATGGAATGGAATAGAAAATATGGAATAGAATAGAATAGAATAGAATAGAATAGAATAGAATAGAATAGAATAGAATAGAATAGAATAGAATAGAATAGAAACTGGAAGGGACCTTGGAGATCTTCTAGTCCAGCTTTGTGTCTACCTGCTCTTGAGTAATTCTGTGAACACCTCCACGGTCAGATAAAGATGCTATAAATAGAGATGATTTTCTGTGCTTTTAATTGCTCATTTAATCAGTAGATGCTGCAGGTTCGTTATTCTCATTCCTTCAGACTCCAAAAAAGTGTATTTAACAGCGTGAACTGTTGCTTCTGAATTTCTGCCTTCCAAGCCTTTGTTCTCAAATTTTCATTGTTGCAGCTCTGGGTCTTTTGGTAGAACCCAGGGACACCCCAAAAGGGTTCTTTGAAGCAATCTGGGGTTCAGGCAATGGATACCCTCTTAAACTAAGATCAACCCTTTTGGTGTGGTCACCTCTCTCCCTTTGATACTATGCAACCTTAACCTTTTGCTGACCTTCCTTGACCCAGATGACCCAGGAGAAGCTGGCATTTCCCTCGTTCCAATTTACCTGCCACTGGCCAAACCATCTCTCCGCTTATGACCGTTGTTCGTACTTATGTCCGTTGTGGCATCCCCATGGTCACATGATCAAAATTCAGGTGCTGAGCAGCTGACTCGTATTTATGACCGTCGCCGTGTCCCATGATCCTCTTTTGTGACCTTCTGCCAAGCAAAGCCAATGGGGAAGCCAGATTCACTTAACAACAGTGCCACTAACTGAGCCACTGCAGCGATTCGCTTAACGACGCTGGCAGGAAGTGTCGCAAAATGGGGGCCAAGCTCACTTAACAATTGTCTTGCTTAGCAACAGAAACACTGGGCTCAGCTGCGATCGCCTTTCGAGGACATACCTGCATTTCAATAAAATTGTGTGCTTAGTATCCTTAGTATCCTGTGCTGCAGAACGCTGCACCACAATCACAACTGCAACCCTAACCCTAACCCTTTTGTATCTAGTTTTTATGTATTGCCCTGTTCACCGCCCTGAGTCCTCCGGGAGAAGGGCGGTATATAAATTAAATAAATAAATAAATAATAAATAAACATACCTGCTGTGCATGATGCCTTTAGAAAAGTCATTGTGTATTCATCACATCAGGAAAATAAGGGTGAGTCAGGCAGAGATATTCATTATTGAGGTGTTGTTGTTTTTTAATGTGTTTGGTTAGTTAGTTAGTTAGTTAGTTAGTTAGTTAGTTAGTTAGTTAGTTAGTTAGTCCGATGCGTATAATTTTTGTTGGCTGGGAATGAAGGTTGTCTGATTCTGGAATAATTCGGTGACTTTTTCAAAGAGAGAGAGAGAAAGAGTGAGAGAGGGTTTTTTTGTGAGTGTTTTCTCTTTGTTGTGTGGAGAACAAGTGGGGAGTAGATATTTATTTATTCAATGATCCTTTCTTTATTGCTGTATAACCAAGTCGAGAGCATTGAACTTACGTAAAGCTCCTTCCTAGTCCTATTTTCCTTATGACAACGACCCTGTGAGGTGGGCCAGGACTGACCCAGCTGGCTTTCATGCCTAAGGCAGAGCAGAACACACCAGCAACTCTATTTTCTTCTCCTTCTATCTTCTCTTTCTCCCTTTTTCCACCTTCTCTATCTCCATCTCCTCCTCCTCCTCTGTCTTCAGCTTGGCCATCTCCATCTTCTCTTTCCCTCTCCTCCTCCTCCTCCTCCATCTTCATCCTCATGTCTTCTCCATCTCTATTTTCTTTTCTTTCTTCTTGCCTTCTTCTACCTTCTCTTCCTCTCTCCTCTCCTTCCCCGTTATCATCTCTCCTTCCTTCTCCATCATATCTTTCTCTTTCTTCCTCCTCCTCCTCCTCCTCTTCTCCTTCTCCTCCATTATCTCCATAATCTGCATCTCCGTCTTTTCCTCCTCCTTGCCTTCTCCTTCTACCTTTTCTTCCTCTCTCTTCTCCTTCTCCATTACCATCTCCTCCTCCTCCTCCTCCTCCTCCTCCTCCTCTTCCATCTTCTCCTTCTTTCCTTCCTTCCTCCTTCTCCTCTCCCTCTGTTCTGTACCAGCCTGCTACCGGCCCTGCAGAAAAGGCAGGGACAACCCCTTTTACAAGAAGGCAAGAGGCTGGAATTACGCCTGCCAAATTTATTGCTACAAAAACAAATAGAACAAGACACGAACCAAGAAACAGGAGCTTTTCAATCGGTTGCCTTCAGCAAACCAGCCCTCCCACGCATTCCCCCTTAAATACAGTTCAGGGCGTGGCTTCTCTCTGCCTCCTTCCGAGGAGCCCCATTGCCTTCCTCTGTTTACTCCTGATTGACTGCCTCCTGCGTCGGGCGTCCTTGAACAGGGCCAGCTGTGGGTCATCTTCATCCACGCTGTCAGGCTCACACAGCTGGGTCTGCGTCGTGACCAGATGAGAGGGGCCTGGCTGAGGGCTCTCATCAAGCTGTCCAATCCCCTCAGCAAGCTGTTCAACACCCCCCTCCTCCTCCTCCTCTGAGTCGTCCGACCCAACTGCCAAACCCACAGGCTAACCCTGAATCACAACACCCTCAAGCAGAATTTGGTTTTCGGGAGTTGAGGCCCACACACCCGAAAGTTGTTGAAGTTGCGTAAGGCCTGCCTTGTCTGTCTAAGCATACCTCCCTCACTCCCAGCTAATGTAAAAGCAAGCGTGGAAACACAAAGGCAAGGAGAAAATAAGGAGATAATAAGCTATTTGGACGTTAATCCGGGACGAACGAGCGGATCAGCAGGTCTTCCTTAAGGTCCGTTGGCCAATTTCAATTACGAAATCAGAGTAAACAAACTTACTTGCTGTACTTTCCACGTTGCACATTCAGTTCCTTGGCATTGTCAAGGAAACCTCCTCCCCCCCCCACTTCCATTTTCTAGGTGGCCTTGTCATCTCTGTGTTCAGCATGACAGGGGATCACCAATTCGCCTCTCTTCTTTGTGACAGTTGCAGAGCCCGTTTCTTCTCTCCTGAAAAGGAACACTAAAAGGGGGAAAATAGGATGACTACCTACCCCCCCCCCCCATTTATTGGTATGGGGAACGTGATTATCTTTTCCATCACCAAAAAATGAGGAGTGCGTGACGGGGTTTTGTTTCCGCTGAAACACAAATGCTCACACCTTGGGCGTAATTGCCCGTTAAGTAGAAGGTTGTTGAATCTGAGCAGTGACTCAAAGAACAGAAGGAAAAATCAAGGGGGGAAAAATGGCTATTTTCTCTAAGATCTGGCAGAGCTATTTCCTTCCTAAATTCAAGGAGAGAATTTGCGTTTGAAATTTCAGTCCAAAGGAGTAACAGAATATCAGAGTTTGAAGGGACCTTGGAGGTCTTCTAGTCTGCAAAGCCGCGTGGT
This sequence comes from Vipera ursinii, assembly GCF_947247035.1. NCBI lineage: Eukaryota > Metazoa > Chordata > Lepidosauria > Squamata > Viperidae > Vipera > Vipera ursinii. The sequence goes on along the minus strand of NW_028148445.1, from coordinate 7,992 downwards.
CGCACAGAGAGACGGACACTTGAGCTGGGTAATACTTCTTTATTTGGATCAGGAATGAAGCTGGGGCAAAGGGGTTTACCTGGCGTCTATTATACCTGCCCAGGTGAATGGTGACCAATAGATTTGAACCTGGGCTTCCCGCCAGTGCAGGTGGCCAATGGATTTAAACCCTGGCTTCCCGCCAGAGCTGACCATGCCCTGGGGCTGTCAACGACTCGCCCTATTCAGGCTTTCCCGCCAAAGCGGTTATAGCCTGGAGCTGTCCAGCCCCCTGCTGTGCTGGCATTTCTGTGTATGCTTTAAAGGCATACACTACACCCCTTCCCCCATAGTGAGGACTTCCCTCTGTCATTCTGTCTCCATCACTATATACACTTATTTACACTGTACAATATTTACATACACAGGGTTACAATTGTCAATCCTTGGTTGTTTCTTCACCCCCCCCTAAGAACGCACATAGTCTGCGAGGTAGCCTGGAGCCTTGTTGTTGTGATTCAGGGTCAGCCTGTGGGCTCGGCAGTTGGGTCGGACGACTCAGAGGAGGAGGGGGGTGTTGAAGACCTTGCTGAGGGGGTTGAAGATCTTGCTGATGAGAGCCCTCAGCCAGGCCCCTCCCACTTGGTCACCACGGAGACCCAGCTGTGTGAGCCTGACAGCGTGGATGAAGATGACCCACAGCTGGCCCTGTTCAAGGACGCCCAACGCAGGAGGCAGTCAATTAGGAGTAAACAGAGGAAGGCAATGGGGCTCCTCGGAAGGAGGCAGAGAGAAGCCATGCCCTGAACTCTCTATTAGGGGAATGTGTGGGAGGGCTGGTTTGCTGAAGGCAACTGCTTGGATAGTTCCTGTTTCTTAAAGCTCCTGTTTCTTGGTTCCGTTTGTTTTTGTGGTAATAAATTTGGCAGGCATAATTCCAGCCTCTTGCCTTCTTGTAAAAGGGGTTGTCCCTGTCTTTTCTGCAGGGCTGGTAGCAGGCTGGTACAGAACACTTGTGCAGCCTGCTTGATCTTCTTGGGACTGGTTCTGCTGGTGGTTTGGTGCCTCTTGGGACTGGTTCTGCTGGTGGTGTGGTGTTGTGACTAGGTTCTCTTCCTTGTTGCTCTTGTTGTGGTGGATTGTGGTGTGTCTGTGTGTGTGTTCTTCTGGGTTCTGGTGACTGCCTGGTATCTCTGTTAGTCTCCTGCCTGGGGTGGGGTTGCCACTGTGCCCCTCTCGTAACCTTCCTGGGTGATTGTGTTTGTGTTTGTGCTGGCTCTTCCTCCTCAGCCCCCAGTGTGTCCTCTATCACCCTTTCAGGAGCCCTTTTCCTCAGCTGGTCCAGGTGCCTCTTCCAAAGGAGTCCCCCCCTCCACCCTTACTCTGTAGGAAAGGGGTCCTGTCTGTTCTAATATCTCCCCTGGCACCCAAGGGTGACCTATGCTGTAGTTCCTAGCCCAGATGTGATCTCCTGAGTTGAAACGTGTTTTGATGTTGGGGGTCCCGGTGTCTGCGGCTACCCTGTCTGGGTGGAGCCTGTCTAATGTTGTTATGAGGCGTCTCCCCCATCTGAGTTCTGCTGGACTTTTGCCTGTGGCGGTGCAGGGTGTTGCATGTTGGTGAAGGAGGAATGTGGCTAGTCTTCCAATTTCCCTGTACTATGCGCTTGAGAGCATCTTTTGTTGTCCTCACGAATCGTTCTGCCAATCCGTTACTGGCAGGGTGGAAGGGAGCCGAGGTGGTGGGCCTAATCCCCAAGGTCCTCAGGAACATCTGGAAATCTGAGGAGGTAAATTGTGTTCCATTATCTGACACGATTACATCAGGCAACCCATGTGTAGCAAACATCGCCCTCAATGCTTGAATGGTTCCTGCTGAGGTCATGTTGCTGTCTACAGCTACCAAAAATGTGTGACCTTGGAAGGGGCCTGCATAGTCTATATGCACCCTGGACCATGGTGAGTGTGTTTCCTCCCACTTGTGGACTGGTGCATGTGGTTGTTCTGGCCGTGTCCTCTGGCATGTATAACACCCCGCTACCCGTGCTTCTATCTCCTTGTCCAACCCTGGCCACCACAGGTAGCTCCTTGCCAGAGCCTTCATTTTTACTATCCCTGGGTGTCTTTCGTGTAACGACTGGAGAACTCTTTCTCTGAGCCTCGTGGGAATGATGACTCTATTTCCCCACAAGAGGCATCCCTTGTGTGTGGACAGTTCATGCCTTCTGGAAAAGTAAGCAGTGAACTCTTGCCCTGGTGATTTGTCCTGCCACCCACTGCTCACCCATGATTGTACCCTGCTCAGAACCTTGTCCTTGGGGGTCTCTGTGGCTATATCCCTTGCGTTGAGGGGGCATTCTGGCAGCTCCTGAATTGCCAGTATTTGAACAGCCGGTGCTGGGTCTGGCTCAGTGTCCTTCAGAGGAAGTCTGCTGAGGCCATCCGCGTGCCCCATCTCTTTCCCCGGCCTGTGTACCAGTTTGCAAGAATATGCAGAGAGAAATATGGACCACCGTAACATTCTAGATGACAGGATCTGTGGTGTCTGCTTCTCTGTTGTAAATAACCCTAATAATGGTTTATGGTCAGTGTAAATTAGGAATTACCTACCATAAAGGTAGTCATGAAATTTCTTTACTCCAGCAACCACTGCCAGTGCCTCTTTGTCTATCTGGGCATAATTCCGCTCTGCAGCTGACAGGGTCCTGGAGTAGTAGGCGATGGGGGCCTGCGTTCCATCCTCCCTTAGATGGCTGAGAACTGCCCCAATCCCATAAGGGGATGCATCACAAGCAAGACAGATTGGCTGGTCCTCCCTGAAATGGGTGACTGTGGCATTGCTTGCTAACATGTTCTTTAGTGTTTGGAACGCATTGACATGTTTGTCAGTCCAGTCCCAGGATGCTTGCTTGTCAAGCAACCTGTGTAGGGGTTCTGCAATTGTAGCCTTGTGTGGCAGGAATGTGTGGTAAAAATTGAGGAGCCCCAAGAACACCTGCAATTCAGGCTTGTTTTTGGGAGCAGGAGCTTCCTTGATTGCCCTGACCTTGGATGTAGATGGGTGGATGCCTTGAGCATCAATCCTGAACCCCAGGAACTCTGTCTCAGTGACCCCAATCTTGCATTTTTCCCTTTTGAGCTTCAACCCTGCCCCCCTGAACCTTTCAAGGACTGCTTTCATTCGGGTTGCCAAAACGTCCTCGGAGCTGGCTGCGATTAGGACGTCGTCGAAGTAAGGGCAAAACCCTGGTATTCCCTTGAGGGTCCTTTCCATCACCTCCTGGAATATTCCAGGAGCCACGCTGACCCCGAACTGCAACTGGTCTACCCGGAACGCCCCTTTGTGTGTGATTATTGTTTGTGCTCTAGCAGCCCCTGGGTCTACCGGCAGTTGCTGATAAGCTTGAGCAAGATCCAATTTAGCAAACACCGACCCACCTTGCAGGGACCCCAGGATGCTGCTGACCTGGTAGGAATGGGCACTCAAAGCTCGGTTAATGGTCCCCTTATAGTCGGCGCAGATCCTAATTTCGCTGTTTGCCTTGAGCGGCGTTACGATGGGAGTTTCCCATTCCGCTCCATCGACTGGCGTTAGCACCCCCTGGTCTACCAGCTTGTCCAATTCCCGCTCTATCTTATGCTTTAGCGCAAACGGAACTCTCCTAGCCTTCATTCTTATGGGTTGCACCTGGGGGTCTAACTTAAATGAGAATGGGGGACCCGTGTACTTTCCCAGCTGCCCGTCAAACACATCCGCAAAATCCTTGCAGACAGCTTCGAGGGAAAGGCAGCTCTGCGTCTGGTGAATCCCTGTGATTCCGATGCCCAGCGCGTTGAACCACCCTAACCCCACGAGACTGGTCCACTGGCCCTCGACAACCAGTACACTTAATTTGCCCTCGAACCCCTTGTACTGAACCCTCACCAACACCTCCCCCCGGACGTTAATGGGTGAATTTTGAAAGTCAGAGAGGGTCAGTCTGGATGGCCTCAAGGGAACCCGTTGGCCGCTCCGCCTGCAAATTTCCTTAAACGTTCTGGTGGAGATGATGGACACGGCTGACCCTGAGTCCAACTCCATCGTGCAGGGGACCCCTTGCAGCCTCACCCTCAGTTTTATTTTTGGGGTTAGCGCCGCAGGAGCCCCTGTTAGAAAAATGCCCGGCCATCCCACCGTGTGGCTAACAGTCAGTCCCGGCAACCACTTCCTAGTACCTGTAGCGCACTGGAACTCGGCTTCCACCTCGTGCAGACTGTCCCGCTGCTTGCTCCTGCAGACCGCCGCGATGTGCCCAGTTTTCCCGCACGACCGACACTTCGCCGACTTGAAACGGCAGGTAGACCGGGGATGCTGTCCTCCGCAGCTTGCACAGCGGGTAGACCGGGAGCTGTTCGTGCCGCAGCCGGAACACTGGGTAGACCGGGGTTGTCCGCAGCCGCTGTTCTGGGTAGACTGGGGACCGCAACCGCAATGCTGGGTAGACCGGGGCCCGTTCGCTCCGCACCTGCACTCCTGGCGTCCGCCGCGGCTGGTCTCGTCTCCCTTACATTGTCTCGGTTGGGGGTGATGGGTCGCTGTTGTCAGTGGATGGTGTACACTTCCAGCTCTGCCCCGTCTGCGTCGCTGCACCCTCTCAGCTGATGGATGGATCTGCCTTCCCTCGTGTCAGACTCCTCGGCCGCGTCCCAGGCTAGGAATTCCTCTTGGACATCCCTCAGGGTCAGCTTCTGTTTGGCAAAAAGTTTCTGGCGCAGCTTCCTGTCCCTCAACCCACAGACGATCCGATCCCGCAGCCGGATTTCTAAGTTCTCAAAATTACAAAGGCGAGCTGCCTGCCTCAGGGCTGCCATGTATTGTTTGGCAGACTCACCCGGCCGCTGGTCACGCTTCTCGAACCGATACCGCCAGGCGATCTCGGACGTCTCGGGCTTGAAATGCTCGGTCAATTTAGCCAGCAACTCGTTGTACCCGACGGAGTGGATGTCATCGGGAGTGCAGAGACCGACCACCAGCTGGTACGTTTCCGTGCCACAGCTGCAGAGTAGCGCCGCCGCTCTCTGCCGGTCTTCTTTCACCCCGTTCGCCCGTAGGTAGCACTCGAGCTGCCCCACGAAAGCTTCCCACTCCTCTGGGCGGTTGCTATTGAAAAGAGGATACTGACCCAGTTGTGCCATTCCGTCGTCTCGGTCGTCCTGCGTCTTAATCCGGGGCTGCCGATTGGATTCCGTCCGCAGCTAGCGTTGTCTGGTGCAGGATCCCACCCTCGTCGCCAGTGCAAAGCCGCGTGGTCGCACAAAGAGACGGACACTTGAGCTGGGTAATACTTCTTTATTTGGATCAGGAATGAAGCTGGGGCAAAGGGGTTTACCTGGTGTCTATTATACCTGCCCAGGTGAATGGTGACCAATAGATTTGAACCTGGGCTTCCCGCCAGAGCTGACCATGCCCTGGGGCTGTCAACGACTCGCCCTATTCAGGCTTTCCCGCCAAAGCGGTTATAGCCTGGAGCTGTCCAGCCCCCTGCTGTGCTGGCATTTCTGTGTATGCTTTAAAGGCATACACTACACCGTCCAACCCCCCCCCCCCTGCACACTTGAGCAGGAGATACATTCCAGATGAAGGGCTGTCCAATCTCTTTGTTAAAGATAAAATGTATTGTAAAACTTTTTAATAAAAAAAATAAAAAAAAATAAAAAACCTCCAGTGATGGAGCACCCACAACTTCTGGAGGCAGGATTGTTCCACTGGTTAATTGTTCTTGCTGAAATTTCCCCTTAATTCCAGGTTGTTCCTCTTTTTGATTAGTTTCCATCCGTTGCTTCTTGTCCTGCTTTCAGGGGCCTTGGAGAATAGGTTGACCCCCTCTTCTTTGGGACAGCCCAAAAGTGGGCTTTGGTTTCTGTTGTGACAACCAACAAAAAAGCCAAAAAGGCCAATGCAGTCCTAGGTTGCATCAATGGAGGGATAGCAGCCAGATCAGGTGCAAGGTGCAAAGTGTCTTTTGCTCAAACAATGATCTGTCATCCATTTGCTGACATTTCTTTCTTACTCTCCTGAAAGGGGTCATTACAGAAGTGGATCTCATGGCTTCTTCATCAAGGGGTCAGCCCCATCAGGTAGACGGGACCCAGAACATCAGTTCTGAAGAAGACTCAAGTCATTTTAATTGAAGATGGCTAGAATCACAGACTCTCACCAGGCCGGCTCATTCACAATAACCGTGAAAGAGATCTTAGTCTTCTAATGGACCACGGATTAAGCCTGAGCCAGCCGTGTGCTGCAGCTGCAAAAATGGCCAATGCAGTCCTAGGTTGCATCAACCAAAGGATAGGATCAAGATCATATGAATGGAATGGAGTGGAGTGGAGTGGAGAGGAGAGGAGAGGAGAGGAGAGGAGAGGAGAGGAGAGGAGAGGAGAGGAGAGGAGAGTAGGAAGGGACCTTGGAGGTCTTCTAGTCCAGCCCCCTGCTGAAGCAGGAAAACCCATACCGTTTCAGACAGGAGACTGTCCAGTCTTTTCTTAAAAATCTCCAGTGACATTTGGAGGCAAGTTGTTCTACTGATTGTTCTCATTGTCAGAAAATTTCTCCTTAATTCCAGCTTGCTTCTCTCTTTGGTCAGTTTCCAACCATTGTTTCTCGTCCTTCCCTCTGGTGCTTTGGAGAATAACATGACCCCCTCTTCTTTGTGGCAGCCCCTCAAATACTATCTATCATGTCACCCTTATTTCTTCTTTTCTTTAGATTAGCCAAACCCAAGTCCCGCAGCCGTTCTTTGTATGTTTTAGTCTCCAGGCCTTGGATCATCTTAGTTGCTCTTCTCTGAACTTTTTTCAAAGTCTCAACATCTTTTTTGTAGTATGGTGACCAAAGTTGGTTGCAGTATTCCAGGTGTGGTCTTACTAGAGTTTTATAAAGCGGTAATAATACTTTGTGTGATCTTGATTCTATGCCTCTGTTTATAAAACCCAGGATTGTATTAGCTTTTGTGGCGGCTGCTGCACACTGCTGGCTCATGGTCAACTGATCGTCCACTAGGATTCCAAGGTCCCTCTCACAGTTGTTATGCTACTTTATACTGCTTTGGTAAGTCCACGCTTGAAATATTGCATTCAGTTTTGGTCACCACGATACAAAAAAGATTCTGAGAAGCTAGAAAGGGTGCAGAGAAGAGGAACAAAGATGATAAGGCTAAACTGTATGATGAACGGTTGGGGGAACTGGGAATGCCTGTTCTAACAGAGAGAAGGACTAGAGGTGATATGACAGCAATCTTCCAATATCTGAGGGGCTATCACAAAGAAGAGAGGCTTGATTTATTCTCCGAAAGAATGGAGAGCAAGACAAGAAGCAATGGGTGGAAGATTTTTAAAAAGAGATCCACTCTAGAAGTAAGGGTGAGAGCAATTAATCAATGAAACAGTTTGGCTCCGGAGGTTTTTTTTAATTTTTATTTTTTAAATTCCATTTATATCCCGCCCTTCTCCGAAGACTCAGGGCGGCTTACAAGCTTAGCAGTAGCCTTCATTCTATGTATATGCCTGCTTGTTAGGGCTTTCACACACACACACACCAAGCGGCATTATTACAAAGTCAGCTTAATTGCCCCCCAACAATCTGGGTCCTCATTTTACCTACCTCGGAAGGATGGAAGGCTGAGTCAACCTTGAGCCTGGTGGGACTCGAACCTGCACTAATTGCAGGCAGCTGGTGTTACTTAAGGAGGCATTAGCTCACTGCTCCACCAAGGCTCCATCACTGGACGTTTTCAAAAGAGACTGGACAACCATTTTATTTATGTATTTATTCAGTTTATATACCGCTCTTCTCCCGTAGGACTCAGGGCGGTTCACAAGGTTTTTAAAAACAAATACAACAATTACAAAACTTAAAATTGATTAAAAGAATTATATAAACCTTGCTATAAAACCCCAGTTAAAAAACAGTTAAAACCCCAGTTAATACTCTCAGTCCAGGCCGGAAAGCTCGAGGAGCCAGGTCTTCAGGTCCCGG
>NW_028148446.1:87500-106575 GCF_947247035.1 Vipera ursinii | reverse complement strand
GGTCATATCATCAGTGTTAGAAGGGTGTGGGTTTGCAGAGCAGAGGAGGAGGAGGAAGAGGAGGGTGAGGAGAAGGAGGAGGAAGAAGAGCAGGAGAGTGTGGGATCCTTGGTGGTCTCTGAGCTTGGTGGTTTTCTTGCAGACGTTTCATGAGCCAATTAGGTAACGTCATCAGTGCTAGGAGGGAGTGGAGTTCTGGCTTCTCCAGTAGCACTGATGACGTTCCCTAGTTGGGTCATGAAATGTCTGCAAGAAAATCACCCAGCTCCAAGAGCACCAAAGACCCCACAGTGATTTTCCTCCTCCTCCTCCTCCTCCTCCTCCTCCTCCTCCTCCTCCTCCTCCTCCTCCTCCTCCTCTTCCTCCCATTCCCTTCTAGCACTGATGATGTTCCCTAGTTGGGTCATGAAATGTCTGCAAGAAAATCACCCAGCTCCAAGAGCACCAAAGACCCCACAGTGATTTTCCTCCTCCTCCTCCTCCTCACCACAAACCCCACTCCCTCCCTTAGCCCTGATGAGGTTACCTAGTTGAATCATGAAACATCTGCAAGAACCCCCCCCCCCGAGCTCAGAGACCACCAAGGATCCCACAGTTAAACCCTGAATTATAAATAATTGGTCAACCCTTCCTTCCTCACTTCACTCCAGTTTGAGAGCGGGGATTCAACCAGGCTGAGGAGCTCCATCAGGGATATCCCCTTTCTTCTCCTCCTCCTCCTTAGGTCCTTCTGCAAACCCCCGGCTCAACAACCCCGCGTCTTTTTCTTCTTACATGTTGAAAGTATGTGTATGAGCATCATGTCCCCCCGGCGTCTGAGTACATTAAAAAAAAATGACCTCTTAAAGTTTCTCCCTCAAGGTGCAATCCGAAATCAAAAGAAAATGGCGGAGCTGGAAAGTCAACCGTTATTTTGCTGTGGATTTCAAACACCGCCATCCCTCCCTGGCGAGCAGCGGCGTCAACGGGGGGACTCAACTGTCTATCTTGAGCAAGAGCAGTTCACAGATCCGGATGTCCAGCGTCAACGCCGAGAACTTGGCCACATGAGCCCATAAGAACCCCCGCGTCATCTCCCACCACACCCTCCCAAAGAGAGAAAGAATGATGAACCCTACTTTGGACACCACGAAAATTAGTCCTAAGTATGGTAGCGTTCGGGCTGTTACGTCCATCTGCCTTTTTTACAAAACAAAAACAAATCCACCTCCCTTTGATGGAAAGTTTCTGGAGTTCTGGAGCTTTGTCATCTCTGATGGGTGGAAGAGAAGATCCACAAAGTGGTTCCATCTGGAGGAACGAGGTTCTCCAGACCAGAACCACCTCGATCCACCCTTTCTTGGTCCCAAGAGCTCAAACCCTCCCATTGCCTCCCATTCTTCATTTCCCTGGTACCATTGACAAATTTTTGGGTTCTCCAAGATGTGGGCTGTGAGTTAACATCTCATGAAGTTGGGTTGTCTGTGCCTCACGTCCAAACACTTCTGCTCCCACCATCTTGGGCCATCGGTGTCCTCTTACGGGACCGAGAACGTCATGCAAACACTGAGCCACGGGGTGACCCCCATTGGTGGTGGGCATTGTGGGTGCAGAGATGGATCCTACCAGAAATTGGCTGAGACCACCAAAACCACCTCATTCCTTAGATGGAAAGCCCCCAACCCTACAGGTGGAGGGTCTCAGATTTTTCCCTCTTCTGGGAAAGTATCTGAATTATTACTATTATTATTATTATTTCTTAAGCTGTGAATCTCCTAAAATGGCCATCTCTGTACAATAGAGTTATATTTTTCGAGACTTTTTTCTTTCTTGTTTTTTTTTAAAAATAATAGAACTAATATGGAGATAGAAGATGATACGTATTTCCGCACTTTAAGTGCCGATTAATGGCAGAAATATCTTTTCTTTCAAACTTCTGATGTGACCCCTGACCTGGCTCCCGAGTCACAGAAAATAGAGTGAGGGGAGGGGCTGATTTGGGTTGGCTTTCAAAAGGTGGGTAGGGGGGGTGTCGTCAAGGCAAGGTTCACCCCAAAAGGGCAGATGGGTTATGTAGTTGGAGGAAGGGATTCATTTTGGAGGTCTTAAGAGAGCCAACTGCCCTTCTTTCTTTCCTTCCTTCTTTCCTTTCTTTCCTTCGTTCCTTCCTTCTTTTCCTCTTTCCTTCCTTCCTTCCTTCCTTCCTTCCTTCTTTCTTTTTCTCCTCCTTCCCCTTTCATTTTTCTCTTTCCCCTTCCTTTCCTCCCTTCCTCTCTTCCTCCCTCCCTCCCTTTCTCTCTCCCTTCATCCCTTTCTTTTCATTTCCTTTTTTCTCCCCATCAATCTCCTTTCCTCCTTCCTCTCTCCCTCCCTTTTTCTTCCCTGCCTCTTTCCTTCTTTTCCACCTTTCCTTCCTTCCTCCCATTCTTTCTCCCTCCTTCTTTCCCCTTCTTCCCTTTCTTTTTTTCATTTCTTTTTTCTTTTTATTTCTCCTTTCTCCCTCCCTCCCTTCCTTCCCCCTATTGTATGCAGCTGTGGCATTTTCTACCATTAGCCATTACTACTAACTGGGGGGGGGAAGAGAGGAAATATTCATTTTTATCGAAGCTCGGAAAGAAGAGAGCTCTTGTAACCTTCACCTTCAATTCAGAGCCTCTTCTAGTGTGTGTAGAGCTGCTTCAGCTGAACTCAAGCAATGTCTGGGGGGGGGGTTGTTGTTGTTGTCGTCGTCGTCGTCGTGAGGCTTTGCGCAATGCACCACGTCTCCCGAGGACTTTTGTGACGTTTCGTGGGCTGCGTGAGTCTCTCCTCCATGTTTCACGATCCTCTCTAATCGGTGTGATACGTGCGTGTGCCCATATGTGTGTGCGTGTGCGTGTGCGTGTCTCTGTGTGTGCATACCTTAAAGGGGACACCTCCTATTTTGTTAACATAGTAAGGAATAATTGCTCACCGCAGCTAAGAAATGCAAGAAACGCTGTTTAATAAAAGGTTTGGGGAAGGGAAAATGCTTAAGATGCTTCCTACGTATTGCATACCCTGAGTTTCTTTACAACTGTTCTTTCTACCCTGCAGTTTTGGTGTGCTTTCTACTACAAGTAGTCCTTGACTTACGACCCAAATTGAGCCCAAAATTTCTATGGCTAAGTTAAGCGAATTTTGCCCCATTTTACCGCCTTTCCAGCCACACGGTCGTTAAGCGAATCCCTGCAGCTGTCAAGTAGCTAAGGCGGTTGTTAAGTAAATCTGCCCCCACCCCCATGGACTTTGCTCGTCAGAAGGTCCCAAAATGGGATCACGTGACCCCAGGATGCTGCGACTGTCATAAATATGAGTCAGTTGCCCGGCATCCGAATATGAACCACGTGGCCTTGGAGATGCTGCAACGGCCGTAAATTTGAAAGAAAGAAAAAACAACAGAAATGGGTCAATTTTTTCAGTGCCGTTGTAACTTTGAACGGTCACTGAATGAGCTGTTGTAAGTCGAGGACTGCCTGTGTCGAGAAGGAGAGGATAAAACGGCATATAACCATTGACACCCAATTCTCTGGTTTTCCAGTGCGAGCCTCAAGGCTTCCCTTACATGAAAGCCGCAGCCGAGCTTTTCATTTTGGCTTTTGCACTCAAACTCATTTGTATATTTGGTGCAGAAGCTGCCGTGAAAGAGGATTTGAATGCTGGACAGGCTGGGTGCCTCAGCCATCCTTGGCAAAGCTGTCAGTACCAATGCTTTGATAGGCTGCATTCATTCCTCTATTGTGCATCTCCTTCCTTCCTTCCTTCCTCCCTCCCTCCCTCCCTTCCTTCCTTCCTTCCTCCCTCCCTCCCTCCCTTCCTTCCTTCCTTCCCCCTCATCTCCTCTCTCTTCCCCTGCTTCCCTCTCTCTCGCTTTTTCCTTTTTCTCTCTCTCTTTCATCCCTCCCTTTGTTCCTTCCTCTTTCTTTCTTTCTTTTTCTTTCCTTCTTTTTTCTTTCCATTCCTCCTCCCTCCGTCTCGTCCTGTCTTTCTCCTCTCCTCTCCTCTCCCTTCTCCTCCCTTCTTCCCTACCTGCCTTTCTTCCCTTCCCCTCCTTCATCTCTTTCTTCCTCCCTCCCTCCCTCCCTCCCTCTCTTCCTTTCTTTTAAAGACCATTGAGGACCCGGCAGAAAGAGAAATCCAGATAAGCAGGGATTAACACCAGACAAACCATCAAGCGGAAAACAATACCTTAAGGAGAAAATCACCTCTCCACTAACACTGAGAGGGTATATAAACAGATAGCAAACACCCTTCTAGCCCTGATGACCTTACCTAGGTGGGTAACGAAACATCTGCAAGAAGACCACCAAGCCCCAAGGTCACCTAGGACCCCACAGTCCTGAAATTAAAATAGTTGGGTGGGACAGCATGAAACTGGGGAACCTTCCTGGGAAGACTGACAATTTTGTGGCACAATCCTCAGCTAAAATGCCTACACAAAATCGTAGCAAGAAATACAGACAGTCAGGTATCATGCTTTAGGGGAAATACATTTTAAAGCACCTCTTACAACTTAACAGAAAATGGACAAAACAGAGGAATACAGTCCTCAATTTACAACCATTCATTTAGTAGACTGTTCAAAGTTGCAACAGCACTGAAAAAAGGCACTTGTGGCACAGTCGTTAAGTGAATCTGGCTTCCCCATTGACTTGAGCCTTGGTGGAGCAGTGGGCTAATGCCTCCTTAAGTAACACCAGCTGCCTGCAATTAGTGCAGGTTCGCATCCCACCAGGCTCAAGGTTGACTCAGCCTTCCATCCTTCCGAGGTAGGTAAAATGAGGACCCAGATTGTTGGGGGCAGTTAAGCTGACTTTGTAATAATGCCGCTTGGGGTGTGTGTGAAAGCCCTAACAAGCAGGCATATACATAGAATGAAGGCTATTGCTAAGCTTGTAAGCCGCCCTGAGTCTTCGGAGAAGGGCGGGATATAAATGGAATTAAAATTAAAAAAAAAAAAAGGTTGCAAAAGTTGGTCACAGAATTGGGACTCTGCAACCGCCATAAATACAAGTCAGTTGCCAAGCACCCAAATTTTGATCACATGACCCTGCGGATGCTGCAACGGTCACAAGTGTGAAAAATGGTCATAACTCACTTTTTCAGTGCAGTTGTAGTTTCAAAAGGTCTCTAAATGAACTGTTGCAAGTTGAGGATTATCTGTTATTAATAATACTGTGCCAAATTGCTTTAGAGTAAGCCCACTCGGGGGAGTGGATTTACTCTGGAGTAACTGACTTAAGATCCTGCGGACCGATATTTTTGAACCCAAGTTTTACAACATTTTTGTGGTTGTGGGAAAAGTTCCCAGTTGCTCTCCTGCAGAAAATTATTTCATTATGTTTGTTTTCTCTTGATTGTCCAACAAAACGAATGTAATAGGCTGAATGAATGAGTTAAGCATCTCTTTTTATTTTCTTTGTCAAATGGTAAAAATCTAATGGCCAAGATTTGCTTCTAAAGCTGATGTAAATAACTCTTTTGCATTGAAAATGTGTTCTGTTTCTTCTTTTTCACCGTGAACTATCTTTTGGAGTTTGAGGATCTATGTTATTAAAAAAAAAAGCAAGTGTAATTATAACAAGGATATTGAGAATAAAATATTTGTTGTGACACAGTCTTGGATGTTTTTTAAACAATTTTCAAAACAGAGGGATTATCTACATGTGGATTATATTTCTAAGCCACTTAAGTCAAAAACAACACTCCTTCCTTGTTTATTTATACAAAACAGCCTTTATATTCTCTTGACTTTGTAGTCTGAAAATAACTCCAGGGGGTCCTTGAGTTACGACCATAGTGAAGCTTGCCCATTACAATGGTAAGTCGTAACAGTCACAAATTGGCCTCTTTTTTTGGTGGGCAGTTATGAGACAAACATGGAAGTCATACAAGAATTGCCAGGATGGTTAAATGAATCAATAATTCACTGTAGGACATTATAGAGAGCCTTGGTGGAGCAGTGGGCTAACGCCTCCTTAAGTAACACCAGCTGCCTGCAATTAGTGCAGGTTCGAGTCCCGCCAGGCTCAAGGTTGACTCAGCCTTCCATCCTTCCGAGGTGGGTAAAATGAGGACCCAGATTGTTGGGGGCAATTAAGCTGACTTTGTAATAATGCCGCTTGGGGGTGTGTGTGAAAGCCCTAATAAGCAGGCATATACACAGAATGAAGGCTACTGCTAAGCTTGTAAGCCGCCCTGAGTCTTCGGAGAAGGGCGGGATATAAATGGAATTAAAATAAAAAAAATAAAAAAAATAAATATAAACGTCCATTAAAGAGTGGTGGTGATTGTCAGAATTTCAGACCCAGGTCATGCCCCCTTTTTCAGGGCGGTCATAACTGAGTGACCAGTTATAGGTCAAGGACTACCTGAGCTTGCCAAATTTTGGTTCCTTAAAAAAAATGGTTATCTTATCCCGAGACTCTAGAAAGAATGCAGAGAAGAGCAACAAAGCTGATTAGGGGACTGGAGGCTAAAACATATTTTTTTTTTTGTATGAAATGGTATAGGGTTTCCTGCTTGAGCAGGGGTTGGACTAGAAGACCTCCAAGGTCCCTTCTAACTCTGTTATTCTGTTATATGGAGAACAGTTGCAGGAATTGGGCATGTCTAGTCTAGTGCAAAGAGAAGAACTAGGAGTGACATGATAGAAACTTCCAGATTTTGAAGGGCTGCCCCAAAGAAGAGGGAGTCAAGCTATTCTCCAAAGCGCCTGAAGGCAGGACAAGAAGCAACGGATGGAAACTAATCAAGGAGAGAAGCAACCTAGAACTAAGGAGAAACTTCCTGACAGTTAGAACCATTAACCAGTGGAACAACCTGCCTCCAGAAGCTGTGAATGCTCCAACACTGGAAGTTTTTAAGAAGAGACTGGAAAGCCATTTGTCCAAAATGGTATAGGGTTTCCTGCCTGAGCAGGGGGTTGGACTAGATGACCTCCAAGGTCCCTTCCAACTCTGTTATTCTGTTATTCTACTTAATGTGATCCTGATGTAAAAAATGTAGCAGTCTTTCTTAACTTATATCCTCCAGATGTGTTTGGAGTACAGCCAAACACAATTGCTGAAAGTTCTGGGAATTAAAATATATCTGCATTTAGGCAAGAGATAGTTTTTCTAAGGAAATTTAGAAAATAAAAACAGACCACATTGGTAAGACACTCTCTCCATATATAGTCATTTCAACCAAATGGAAGGAAGGAAGGAAGGAAGGAAGGAAGGAAGGAAGGAAGGAAGGAAGGAAGGAAGGAAGGAAGGAAGGAAGGAAGGAAGGAAGGGAAGGAAGGAAGGAAGGAAGGAGAGAGAGAAAAAAGAGGAAGGAAGGAAGGAAGGAAGGAAGGAAAGAAAGAAAGAAAGAAAGAAAGAAAGAAAGAAAGAAAGATCACACACTCTCTCTATGTAGTCATCTGAACCAATCAGAAGGCAGTTTTAGATCACCTGATCTAAACATCTTCACCAGAGGCTTCTATTTCTTCTGCTTTTCAGATTGGTTGATAGGTTGCCATTCTGGACTAGATGGCCAATCACCTTCCAAGGACGCACGCACACGTGCACACACACACACACACACACACACACACACACACACACACGTCAAGATGGCCCTGTGGATATCCACCATGCTTGGTGAAAGAAGCCAAGATGGTAGCCAGGATGATATAATGGACGCTCCACATGTTTTATACATCAAAACCAGGCGGAATATTCATCGCATCACCCTAGGAGCCATCTCTTAAAAAAACTCTTAAAAGCCATCTTTTAAAACAATTTAACGTACGAACCCCTAAGAATCCAAATCAGCCGTGCAGCCAATCAGAGACAGCGGGGACCCTCAACCCACCCACTCAAGGCCCACCCTCCCACCAGGTCACCTGATGTAACCTCTCCATCCGAAGACCCATCACAAGATTCTCACTCACACCTGACCCATCACAAGGCCCTCACTCGACACACCCACACCTCAAACCCTTACATACAGAAGAACACCGACGACGTCCCCTGAACTCCACCCAAGATGTGACCTAGCCTGGTAACGAAACATTCGGAAACCAACCCACAAGCTCGGAGAACGAACCTTCACCCTCACAATTTAAAATACATTAAAGACAAATTTTAAAAAAAATCCACAAAATAAATCAATATATTAACCAGTGGAACTACCGGCCTCCAGAAGCGGTGAATGCTCCAACACTGGAAGTTTTTAAGAAGAGACTGGGCAGCCCTTTGTTTGAAATGGGATAGGGTTTCCTGCCTGAGCAGGTGAGTTGGACTAGATGACCTCCAAGGTCCCTTTCACATTTTCGATATTTGCAGCATCCCCATGGTCGCATGATCAAGATTCAGCCGCTTGGCAACTGACTCATATTTATGAGTCATATTTATGAGTGTCCCTGGGGTCACGTCATCCCCTTTTGTGATCTTTTGACAAACAAAGTCAATGGGGGAAGTCAGGCTCACTTAACAATGGTGCTGCTAACTTAACAACTGCCGTGATTCTCTTAACAACAGAAAGGCAGAAAGGTCGTAGGGACGCAGTTCACTTAACAGCTGTCTCACTTAGCAACAGAAATGTTGGGCTCTGTTGTGGTCGTAAGTTGAGGACTACCTGTAAACAGATCCAGCTTCTGTAATGCGTCAAGCCACACGTGACATCTTTGAACCAATTTCAAAATTTCATGGACTTTCGGCCATCAAACTCCATTGCTTTGATTGATAAACTAAATATTCAAATCCCTTCGATGTGAGGATTTGAACAGAATATTTGAAGTTGTGATCTGAAGCACAGTGGAAATTCAAATTAATTCTGGCAAGAAGGTGGAATTCTCAGAATGAGATGAAGAGAGAATGAGCATAAAAGTCCATCTTTGTGGTCCAACTTATTCTGGACTCTGAATCTGCTACAGAGATGTCTTTCAAGCAAACATGGACTTCTCTTGTGAATACCAGTAGATCCTCAACTTATGACCACAACTGATCCCAAGACAGTGGTCAAGTGAATTTTGCTTCATTTTATGACCTTTCTGCCTTTCAGTTGTTAAGTGAATCACTGCAGTTGTCAAATTAGTCACACGGCTGTTAAGCCAATCTGGCTTCCCCCATTGACTTTGCTTGTCAGAAGGTCGCAAAAGTGGGATCGCGAGACGCCGGGACACTGCAACTATGAGTCTCTTGCCAAGCAAATTCTGATCAAGTGACCATGGGGATGCTGCATCGGTTGCGTGAAAAATGATCACTTTTTTCAGTGCCATTGTAACTCCAAACAGTCACTAAAGAAATGGTTGTAAGTCAAGGACTGTCTATATACTGTTTATCCACGGTCACTGTCAAGATTTTACATGCCGCAATTTCAGTGATTATCCCTAACCTCCTTGCTAATTATTTTTCCTTACCTGAATCTACGCATTCACACATGTGCACAATTCAGGATGCTTTTGTGAGTTTAAATATAGGAAATCTCACATTGTAATAAACCTATCCATCCATAAATTCCTGCAAGAATCTTTGGCTACATCAAAGACATCCTGGTGTTTGATGTTTGCCACTAGAGGGCGATGCACCACCACTAAACAGAGCTTGTCTGCAATGATAGTTACTTTCCAACAGGGGGCAGACATAGCCTTGTGAAAGACAGACAAGAGACTAAATTGTGACAAAACGACACATTGCAACCATGTTCTTCAAAAAGATGATCTTTCCTGAAATTTAGTTCATCCCAAAAAGGCAACCAAGCCTAAGAACACAACACTATACAGGTAGTCCTCGACTTACAACTTCTCATTTAGTGACCATTTGAAGTCACAACAGTGAGCCACACGGTTGTTAAGTGAATCCGGCTTCCCCATTGACTTTGCTTGTCGGAAGGTCGCAAAAGGGGATCATGTGACCCGGAGACTCTGCAACCGTCATAAATGCGAGCCAGTTTCCAAGTGTCTGAACTTTGATCACGGGGATGCTGCAACGGCTGCAAATGTGAAAAATGGTCATAAGTCACTTTTTTTCAGTGTCGTTGAAACTTTAGTCACTAAATGAATGGTTATAAGTCGAGGACTGCCCATATTAGTGAGGGCATTTTCCCAAGATCCTTTGCATCCAACAGCATGTTAGGGAAGAGGTCCAAAAAGTCAAAATCTCCCCTAGCACCGCACCATTGAAGCCCCGCCTCTTTTTAATGTCCATTCACCATACTGACAGAAAGGGGCAGGGCTTCAAAAGCACAAGGATTGCTGCCATTTTGACTTATTTGACCCTCACAAAGGTTCTCCTTTGGTCTGGAATATTCTCTAAAGAAGTGGAGCCCAAAAGAACACCGCAAAACCTGCCAGAAGGCAGAAATTGCTTTTTTTGATAGATGACAATCAGGAGAAGACGTTAACAGACTCGAATGCGAGATGCGCCTTAATCACTAAAAAGAGAATAAATCCTTCTCCACTTCTCAGCCACTTTACCTGATTAAAAGATTACCTCATTGGGGGAAAATATTCTCTTTTTTTTCCTGCCAATATCTACCTTGGCTTTTGAATATGTTGGCTTTTGTCAACAAGGGGAAGATTAATAGGCTGCTGCATTGGCATAATTTGAAAACTGAACTGTCTTTGCTGGATTAAGCCAATTGCCTGGATTTGTAGGATAGAATAAACCGCAATTTAATCAATCAGACCATGTAGTTCAGTGAGTGGCGTGCCAACTAGCATCGCCTAAAGTTATTTATTTGTTTGTTTGTTTGTTTATTAGAAGTTTATTCCACTTTATTACTTTATAAGTGACTCAAGGGGGCAATCATGCCTAGTACTCCTTCCTCCTCCTATTTCCCCATAACAACAACCCTGTGAGGTGGGCTGGGCTGGGCTGGAAGAAAGGGACTGGCCCAACATTTTATGCCTGAAGAGAAACTAGAATTCAGAGTCTACTGGTGATTGGTCCAAAATCATCCAGCTGAGTTTTATGTCTAAGGTGGGACTTGAACTCACCATCCTTGTGATTGACCCAAAGTCCACCCATTTGGCTTTTATGCCTAAGGCGGGTCTAGAACTCACCGCCTCCTGGTGATTGGCCCAAAGTCACCCAGCCGTTTTTCATGTCTGAGGTGGGACTGGAACTCCCTGGCTCCTGGTGATTGGCCCAAAGTCACCCAGACAGTTTTTATGCCTAAGGTGGGACTAGAACTCACCATCTCCTGGTGATTGGCCCAAAGCCACCATTTCTAAGGTGGGACTACAACTCATTGTCCTCGTGATTGGCCCAAAGTCACTGAGCCGTCTTCCATGCCTAAGGCAGAACTAGAACTCCCAGTCTCCTAGTTTTAGCTATTCACTTAACAACTCTGGCAGAAAAACTCGTAAGATGGGACAAAACTCACTTAACAACTGTCTTTCTTAGCAGTAGAAATTTGCTTCCTTATGTCGAGGACTACCTGTATAGTTGTCTCTTTTGAAAACAAGTTAACTTTTAATATCTTTAATTTTGTTTTGTAGGATAAACATTGCCAGACCACAGAGCCTGAGGAAGCTGGATAATTACATCCAGAAAGTTCACACAGACAATCACTAGTTGCACAAACCCCATGCTACACCCAGGAGAATTTCCCGGATGTTTCCACTTTCTTGCAGGGGAAAAATACTAAAAACCAATTTCTATTTTGTTTGAGTATGTGGGAAGATTTATATCAAAATATATGAAATATAAAAGCTTTTTGGATCAAAATTTGGTGGAACATTCAAAAGATTTTTAAGAGAAAGATAAAGTTTTCTCCGCAATTGTTTTTATTGGGTATTGTGGTAGATTGTGATGTTAAAGAAACTAACTTGATGTTGAACATGATAACAGCAGCACGGTTACTGGTGGGACCATATTGGAAGAAGGATAGTTTGCCCACTATAGAAGAATGGGTGTTTAAAGTTTCGAATCTTGCAGAAATGTCTAAGATTTCTGCTTATTTGAAAGATCATTCACAGGAAAGATATATTTCAGTTTGGAGGAGATGGATAAATTATATTCAGAAGAAATATGGGACTAAAAAGTTCCATTTAGCTTATGAGTAGATTTTAGTGGGATATGTTTGTAGTTATGTTAAAGGGGAGTTAAAGCGCATTATGAATTTGGTTAATTGTATATTATGCATAATTTTTATTTAGAATATGATTATTGTAACTATAATCCTGTATTTAGGTCTGGGAAGTGGGGGGGGGGAGTGGGTGGGTTTGGGGTGGGAGGGATTTGGGGATATATTGTAAAATTTTGTTTTTGTAAAACTCTTTAATATATATATATATATATATATATATATATATATATATATATATATATATATATATATATATATATATATGTTATTCTTTATATTGTCTCCATCTTCCCTTAAACGTGAACAGGATCCAAAACGGATTGAAAACCAGCGTCTCTGTTAAATAATTGAGATTCAAGCTAGGTTAACTAGGTTAATCAAGCAAAAATGGCAGATAGGGGAAAATCTTTTACACAGACTTCCTTAAACCGCCAAATAGGTTACTCAAGCCTAAGCCACATATCAAAGGAGAAGGTCTGTAAACACAGAGTTAATTAAAACCGTCTTCCAGAGGAACTGTATAACAGGTAGTCCTGGACATAGGATCACAACTGACCCCCAAAACTTCCGTTGCTAAGCAAAACATAGGTTAAGTGAATTTTGCCCCATTTTACAGCCTCCCTTACCACAGTGGCTAAGTGAATACCTGCAGTTGTTAAGTCAGTCGCGCAGTTTTAAAGTGTTGATTTTGCTTATCAGAAGGTCACAAAAGGGGACCGCGTGACCCTGGGACACTGCAGACGTCATAAATATGAGTCAGTTGCCAAGCGTCTGAATTCTGATCACCTGACCATGGGTTTATTGCAATGGTTGTAAATGTGAAAAGCGGCATAAGTCCCTTTTTTACAGTGAGTAACCCTTTACTCACAAACACTGATGACGTTCCCTAGTTGGGTCATGAAATGTGTGCAAGAAAACCACCCAGCTCAGAGGGCACCAAGGACCCCACAGCCTTCCTCCTCCTCCTCCTCCTCCTCCTCCTCCTCCTCCTCCTCTTCCTCCTCCTCTCCACATACCCCTTCCTTTCCACTCCTGATGATGTTACCTGGTTTGGTAGTGAAATGTCTGCAAGAAAGCTCAGAGATCACCAAAGACCCCACAGATGTAGATCAACTTCACCATGGGACCTAGCTAGTTTCCATTAAGATACAAATATGAATTAACTTATTTAAAGGCTGCTTGCTTCTGTTTGACTGGTTATGGGAAGGCTTTGAACATTAATTAAATATTAATACATTTATTTTCAGGCAAAGGATTAATTTGACTTCTTTTCGGTTGGGGGTTGTCTAAAAGCCGCAATTCGGAATGAGCTTCAAATACTACAGTTCCCACATCTTCTCAAGTGCGGGCGTTTAATCAAAAGGTTAAATTAGAAACCGATGCTCTAAAATGGAATCTCTACTTCTTAACCCTATACTTTATCTAGCATTCGAATAAGTCTTCTTTCGTGTTTTCTTTTCTTTTCCTATTTTTTTTTTTATATATATTTAATAATGTTAAGTTTTGTTTGTTCTTATATAAGTTAGAGAGTGATGGTTTTTAGAATTTATGGTTGTTAGTATATGGTTGCTTATGATTGCTTTTATATATATATACCTTGTATTTAGCTCTGGGAAGTCCGGGGGGGGGAGGGGGGTGGGGGGGAGGGAGGGGAGGGAAGAGGGAGGGGGGAAGGGGGGAGGGAAGGGGGGAGGGAAGAGGTAGGGGGGAGGTAGGGAGGGGAGGGTGGAGGGGGGATGGGGGTCTTTAATGGAAAATTGTATTGTAAAACTTTTCAATAAAATGGAATCTCTAAATGATTTCTGCAAAGCGGTTTGGAATCTGTTCCGGTTTCCTTGGCAACTGATTGAAAGAAGCATTCCACCATCTCTTCTGACCCAAACCGCTGATTTCTACGTGTGGGGTCATTGCCATTCAGGACATATTTCAGATTTCACACATGGTGACATGAGCTTCAGAAGCAACCTCGGAAGACGGCCAACTTTCTCAAATGATAAGTTTCATGGGAAGAATGCTGGACTGGATGGATGAAAGGGCTGACTGTCAAATTCCTAAGCCATGTTGAGAAAACCCAGATAGTCCATCAGCAACTTCTCACCATTGATAATGAGACGTGGACCAGCTCAGGTCGTGCCAGACAAATCTTATTGCATTCTTTGACCAAGTGACAAAATTAGTGGATTTAATTTAATTTAATTTAATAACATTTATATACCGCCCTTCTCCCTGAGGACTCAGGGCGGTTCACAGGGCAGAATAAAATAACCAATACAAACATTAAAAACAGATTAAACAATTGCCCTAGTTAAAAACAAAATGATACAACGCTAAAAACCCCCAGAAAAATTAAAAAACAAAAAATAAAACAACCCCAACACTCCCCCTCAGGCTAGGCCGGCTTGTACAAACAAAAATGTCTTGAGATCGCGGCGAAAGGAGCGAAGATCGGGCGCCATCCGGAGCTCTACCGGTAGCTGATTCCACAGCTCCGGAGCGCCCACAGAGAAGGATCTCCCCCTGGGGGCCACCAATCGACATTCTCTGATCGGTGGCACCCTGAGGAGGCCCTCTCTGTGGGAACGCACAGGGCGCAGGGAGCTTGATGCCGGCAGCAGATGTTCCCTGAGGTACTCCGGCCCCATGCCATGGAGTGCTTTGAATACCGTTACCAGTACCTTGAATCTCACCCGGAAGACAACTGGCAACCAATGCAGCTCACGGAGCAGAGGTGTAACGTGGGAGTATCGGGAGACTCCCAACACCACTCTCGCGGCTGCATTCTGTACCAGTTGGAGCTTCCGAGTGGTCCTCAAGGGCAGCCCCATGTAGAGAGCGTTGCAGTAGTCCAGACGAGAGGACACGAGCGCATGAGTGACCGTGCACAGATCATCCCGGCTAAGATAGGGCCGCAACTGACGCACCAGGCGAACCTGTGCAAAGGCCCCCCTAGTCACGGCTCCTATATGATCTTCCAAGGTGAGCCGTGAATCTAGGAGGACCCCCAAGTTGCGAGCCCTATCTACGGGGGGTAATAATTCACCCCCCATAGTTAGAGGTGGAATGTCCGAATAAACCCGGGATGAAGATATGCAAAGCCACTCAGTCTTGTCGGGGTTGAGCTGGAGTCTGTTCCTCCCCATCCAGACCCGAACCGCCTCCAGGCAACGGGACATCACGTCGAGGGCATCACTGGGGTGGTTTGGGGTCGAAAAGAAAAGTTGGGTATCATCAGCGTACTGATGATACCCAACTCCAAAGCCACGAATGATCTCACCCAGCGGCTTCATATAGATGTTGAACAGGAGAGGCGAGAGGACCGACCCCTGAGGAACTCCACAAATGAGAGACCTCGCGGTCGACCTCTGCCCCCCTGCCAACACCGACTGCGAACGTCCCAAGAGATAGGAGGAGAACCACCGTAAAACTGTGCCTCCCACTCCCAATCCCCTGAGACGCCGCAGCAAGATACCATGGTCGATGGTATCGAAAGCCGCCGAGAGGTCTAATAGGACTAGGACAGAGGAATGCCCCCTGTCCCGAGCCCTCCAGAGATCATTCACCAGCGCGACCAATGCCGTCTCCGTGCTGTGCCCGGGCCTGAAACCCGATTGGTACGGGTCTAGATAATCCGCTTCATCCAGGACCAGAGGGAGCTGATGCGCCACCACACTCTCAACAACCTTCGCAAGAAAGCGAAGGTTGGAGACAGGACGAAAGTTATTCAATACAGCAGGGTCCAGGGCAGGCTTCTTGAGGAGAGGCCTCACCACCGCCTCCTTCAAGACGGCGGGGAAGATACCCTCACTCAAAGAAGCCGATATAACTGCCTGGAACCAGCTGCGTGTCCTCTCCCGGGCTGCATAAACCAGCCAGGAAGGGCACGGGTCCAATAAACATGTGGTGGTGCTCAGCCTCCCCATGATCCTGTCCACTTCCTCCGGAGTCACAGAATCAAACTCCTCCCAGATGATATCGACAAGACCACCCGTGTCCTGATCGTCAGACTCTGCCCAGTCAGAGTCCAGACCGGTCCGAATCCGAGCGATTTTGTCCGACAGATGTTGGTTAAACTCCTCGGCACGGCCCTGCAAGGGATCCTCCCTCACCTCCTGATTTAGGAGGGAGCGAGTCACCCTAAACAGGGCGGCCGGGCGATTATCTGCGGACGCGATAAGGGTGGCGAAGTGGTTAGACCTCGCCTCCCTTATCGCAGCGAGATAAGACCTAATGTAGGCTCTTAGTCGCAATCGGTCGGATTCGGATCGGCTGGACCTCCAACCGCTCTCTAGGCCCCGTCTCCGACGCTTCATCTCCCGAAGCTCCGCAGAGAACCATGGAGCTCGACGGGATCTGCACCGGGTCAGGGGCCGCAGGGGTACAACTCGATCAAGAGCCTCAGTGGCCGTCCTTTCCCAGGCTTCCACTAAGGCATCTGCCGAGCTGTGAGCAAGGGAGGCAGGTGGGGACCCCAGAGCTGTCTGGAACCTCTGGGGATCCATTAAGCGTCTGGGGCGGTACCATTTAATTGGTTCCAAACACCCACGGCGGGGGGTGGCAAAACGGAAGACCAGTCGCAGGAGATGATGATCGGTCCATGACAGGGGCATAATAATTGGAGAGCCCCCACCAAGATCATCTAACCACTGTCCAGATAAAAAAACTAGGTCAAGGGTGTGGCCTCCCTCATGAGTCGGTCCCGAAATTACCTGCGTCAGGTCCATGGCCGTCATGGAAGCCATGAACTCCCGGGCCAACTCAGATGATCCTCCCAGCGATGGTAGGTTGAAATCCCCCAAAACTATAAGTTTCGGGAACTCAACCACCAGCGCAGAGAGGACATCGAGCAGCTCAGGCAGGGCTGCTGCTGCATGACTAGGCGAAAGGTACACCAGCAGCAAGCCCAACTGCGCACCAGGGCCGCATCTCAAAAAGAGAGACTCACACCCGACTATCTGAGGAACAGTGGCCTCCCGCGGACACAAGGTCTCCCTCATAACAACAGCCACACCCCCACCCCTACCCTGAGCCCGAGGCCGGTGCAGCACCCGGAAACCTGGTGGGCAAAGATCAACCAGAGGAATCCCGCCCTCTGGGCCCAACCAAGTCTCCGTGATGCAAGCCAGGTCCGCCTGCTCACCCTCGACCAGATCACGAACGAGAGGAGCCTTATTAGCGACGGACCTGGCGTTCAAATACACCAGCCGGAGCTCAGGGGGCTGCACACCCTCACTCCCGGGACCTTGGGGTAGAGCCAGAGGGTCGGAGTGCCTCACCGCTTGTAAGTAGCGGAGAGGCCTTCCCTGAGATCGATACGGCCCTCTGCTCCTCCATCTGCTGCCATTCCCTGATGTCGTGGGAATAGGTAGCCCCACGACCAGCCCTGGAGCCCCGGAGGTGACCGACCAAAGGATCAAAGGAATGCTGTGGATATAATTTACTTGGACTTCAGTAAGGCATTTGATAAAGTTGATCAAAACCTACTACTTGATAAGATAAAAGAATATGGGTTAGACAGCATCACCACTGGATGGATTTGTAGCTGGCTGACCGGCCATACTCAGCGTGTGGTCCTCAATGGAACTGCATCTACATGGAGGGAAGTGTGTAGTGGGGTGCCCCAGGGCTCTGTTCTGGGCCCAGTGCTCTTCAATATCTTCATTAATGATTTGGATGAGGGGATAGATGGGGAACTCATCAAATTTGCAGATGACACCAAGCTGGCAGGAATAGCCAATACTCCAGAAGACAGGCTTAAGATACAGGAGGATCTGGACAGACTTGAACATCAAGTGCTATCTAACAAAATGAAATTCAAGGGTGAAAAAAGCAAAGTTCTACATTTAGGCAAGAAAAAACAAATGAGTGGAAAGAAATGAGTGGTGTTTGAAGCCATATAGTCTCTTGCGAGACGAGAAGATTGTTCAAAATTGGTTTCAATATACTCAGTTACGGGCCAGGTGGAAAGAAGACCAGAAAAATGGTTTTACAATGACTGATGAAAATCTGATAAAGCAAATTAGAAATCAGGGACCAGCACATATTAAACGGATATATCTTGCGTTGATAGAGATTGATTCAGAAACAGAACTTGTTAAGGATTGTATGATAAAATGGGCCCAAAACATTCAGGAAGTTATCACAATGGATACGTGGGAAAAGATTTGGGTGAGGAACGTAAAATTTACACAAGCTCAAAACTTAAGAGAGAACTTTTATAAAATGTTTTATAGATGGCATTTAGATCCTAAAAAGCTTGCAAGTATGTATCCGAATTATCAGCCAAAATGCTGGAGATGTGGAGATGAAGATGCAACATATTTTCATGTATGGTGGACTTGTAAAAAGATCAAGGTTTTTTGGATAAAAATTTGGTGGAATATGCAGAAGATTTTTAAGCAAAGGATAAAGTTTTGTCCGCAATTCTTCTTGTTGGGAATAATTACGGATGCTACGGTTGTGGACACTAAGTTGATGTTAAATTTAATTACGGCAGCAAGACTTTTGATAGGTCAGTATTGGAAGAAAGAGGAACTGCCGACTATAGAAGAGTGGACTTTAAAGGTCTCCGACCTGGCAGAGATGGCGAAGATTTCGGCTTATTTGAAAGATCACTCGCAAGAACATTATATTATGGAATGGAGAAAATGGATTGAGTTTATCCAGAACAAGTATAGGGTTAAGAAGTTTCATGTAGCATTTGAATAAGTCTTCTTTCTTTTTTTTCTTTTTCTATTTTAGTTTTTCTATATATATTTAATATTACTAAGGTTTGTCTTATCCTATATAAGCTAGAGAGTGATGGATTTTAGAGTTTATGGTTGTTAGTATATGGTTGTTTATGATTGCTTTTTTTATATATACCTTGTATTTAGCTCTGGGAAGTCGGGGGGGGGAGGGGGGGAGGGGGGAGAGGTAGGGGGGAGGGAGAAGGGAGGGGGAGGGGGGATTGTTAAAGATAAATTGTATGTTAAAACTTTTCAATAAAAAAAAGAAAAAACAAATGCACAGGTATAGT
>NW_028148446.1:2500-82500 GCF_947247035.1 Vipera ursinii | reverse complement strand
GTTAACAAACATTTAACACATATCTCCCTTGCTTCTCAGCTAACAAAGTGAGATAGAGTTTGTTGCCTAGAGGTAAAAACAACTGCCTAATGTGCAATCAGCCCAGGTTTGAATCTCAGAAGGGTATGGCTGACTGATGAAAACAAATAAGTTTGAAATGCATATCAGTCTCCCTTTAATTCTTTGTTAGCAATCGTCTCCGTAGTCATGTGGCCGGCATGACTAGACGCCAAAGGCGCACGGAACGCTGTTACCTTCCCACCGTAGTGGTTCCTATTTTTCTACTTGCATTTTTACGTGCTTTCAAACTGCTAGGTTGGCAGAAGCTGGGACGAGTAATAGG
This sequence comes from Vipera ursinii, assembly GCF_947247035.1. Taxonomy (NCBI): domain Eukaryota; kingdom Metazoa; phylum Chordata; class Lepidosauria; order Squamata; family Viperidae; genus Vipera; species Vipera ursinii. Next base: position 82,157 of record NW_028148446.1, on the reverse strand, counting down.
CGCTCACTCTGTTACGCGGCACTCGGGATTCGACCCACCAAACTGCCGACCTTCTGATCGACAAGCTCAGCGTCCTAACCCACTGAGCCACCGCGTCCCTAAAAAAAAATATATATATAAAAAAAGAAAAGGAGTGAAAGGAGAAGGAAGGAAGGGGGAAGAAGGGAAGAGAAGGGAGGGGAGGGGAGGGAGGAGAAGGGAAGGGGAAGTGAGGGGAGGGAGGGAGGGGAGCAGGGGAGGGAGGAAAGGAAGGAAGGAAGGGGGAAGTAAGGAAAGGAGAAGGAGGGAATGGAAAGTAAGGGAGGAGAGGAAAGAGGAAGGAAGGAAGGAAGGAAGGAAAGGGAGGGTGGAGGGGGAGGGGAGGAAAGAGAGAAAGGAAGGGAGGGAGGGAGGAAGAAGGGGAAGGGAGGAAGAAGGTAAGGGAAGTAGGGGGAGGGGAGGAAAGGAAGGGTCATTTCCTGCCTCCCCCAGCCCAGTAAGAGGCTTCCAAAATGAAACACCTTTTTTAAAATTAGTTCTAAGAAAAAGAAAAACGATGTCATTAAGCTAATAAAACCAGGCTCAGAGAGAAATGCGCCTCCGCCCCCCACCCTGGAGGTTTGCCAGCTCTCTGCCTCCTTCCTAGGAAGCTGTTTCCATCCTTCACTCCTCCGTACATGTTTTCTTTTCTCCTTGAAAAAAAAACCACTCTGCTTGCTGAAATCATACAGTACTTGCCTGCTCAAGAAAAAAGAAAGAAAAAATACTAAGGTAGTCCTCGCTTAACGACTGTCATTAAGAGTGGCGACTCCCTTACTTAACAAAGCGGTTCGAAGTGAAGTATTTTGTGCCTGCCCTGCTCAGCCTTGGCTCCTCCGGAAGTCCCAGGTGCTGTTTTTAAGGGAATCCCATGTGATCATTTAGGAGAGGATCCATCTTGATCCTCGCCGGTCCTGACTTGGTCTCTCCAAACTCTGAGCCCCAGTTTTTCCAAGCAAGGGGTCGTGGGAATTTGCTTTTCCTGCTCCAGGCGAAATGCCCCTTTGCCTCTCTCATTCTCCCCTCCAACTCTCCCCTCCTACACAGTGTGGGAAGTCAGCCCCCCACCCCCACTCCGAGAAGGAAATATTAAAAGGGCAGAAAAATATATTTCCCCAAAGGATTTTAAAGAGTCAGAAAAGCTTGCCCAGTTTTTCTTAGTAGCCCCAAGTCTCTCTCCTCCAAGCAGAAACCAGCTCTGTAGAAATGCAGATGTGATCATCCATTCAGGAAGGTTGGAGGCCTCCAGCTGGAAGCTTAGGAAGACAAAGACACCTAAAATCTACACGCCCCACCCAAATTCTAAGACAGGAAACAATAGGATTAACCCACAGATGCCAAAGGGGCACACTCACACCCAGGTCAACGTACATGACACAGGAAATACAAAGCCTCAAACTTGAACAGGAAACAACTCTAAACAAAAGCCCCACAAATGACCACAATTGACCCCAAAATTTCTGTTCCTAAGCCAGACACTTGTTAAGTTAGTTTTGCCCCATTTTATGACCTTTCTTGCCACAGTGGTTAAGTGAATCACTGCAGTAAGTTACTAACACGATTGTGAAGTAAATCCAGCTTCCCCATTGACTTTGCTTTTCAGAAGGTCACAAAAGGGGATCACGTGATCCCAGGACACTGCAACCGTCATAATACGAGTCAGTTGCCAAGTGTCTGAATTTTGATCACGCGACCATGGGGATGCTGCCAAAAACGGTCATCAATCTTTTTTTTCGTCATCTCACTCAAAAACTATCACGCTTAGCAATGGAAATTTTGGGCTCAGATATAGTCGTAAGTTGAGGACTTTCTGTGTAAAATGAACACTAAGAATGTAACTTCCCCAAAGCCTTGAGCTGATGTCTTCTGGGCTGCTTTGCCAAATTTGACATCGGAAATGTTCATGTTTGTGACCCGGCCATAAAGAAATTTTCATTCGAACAAGCCGGCCTGGCCTGATGGATTTGGGTTTTAAGATTATTTATCTAATGTATTCTTATTTTATTGCCCTGTACACCGCCCTGAGTCCTCCAGGAGAAGGGCGGTATATAAATCAAATAAATAAATAAAATAAATAAATTCTCCATCAAAGAAGCGTCACATCTCTGCCCGTAATTTTAGCAGCAATTTTTTTTGTGCACTTTATATGTGCTATTAAATTGTCACCTTCATAGGTACAAATCTCTGTGGCTTTCATGAGGAGATAGTCAATTTCGAAAGTGCCCTGTTGAACAATTCTTTCAGAAATTAGGATGTAGTCCTCAAATTACAACTGCAAGCGACCTCAACTAGATCCACTTTAGTCATGAAATCTGGCTGGGTGACTTTGAGCCAATCATCGGGAGACGGTGAATTCTAGTCCTGCCTTAGGCATGAAAACTGGCTGAGTGACTTTGGTCCAATCATCAGGAGAGTGTGAGTTCTAGTCCCACCTTAGGCTTGAAAGCTGGCTGGATGACTTTGAGCCAATCACCAGGAGACTGTGAGTTCTAGTCCCGCCTTAGGCAAGCAAACTGGCTGGGTGACTTTGGTCCAATCATCAGGAGATGGTGAATTCTAGTCCCACCTTAGGCATTAAAGCTTTTTTTTAAACTATCAACTCTAAGTAATCCTTGGCTTACAACAGTTCATTGAGTGGCCGTTCAAAATTACAATGAGACTATTAAAAAGTGACTTGTGACCTTTTTTTTCACACTTACGACTATTGTGGCATCCCCATGGTCATGTGATCAAAAATCAGGCGCTTGGCGACTGACTCGTATTTAGGATGCTTGCTTGTTACTAACTTAACAACGGCGGCGAGAAAGATCATAAAATGGGGTGAAACTCGCTTTACAAATCTCTCACTTGTGCTCATAGATTGAGAACCACCCGTGACCGCTGGATGATAAGATTTGAACAAGAAGGTAAATATAAGGAACAATTTTCCCTTTTCTATTTTGGGGCCCCAAGACTTTTTCAGCTACAAATCTGACTTGCCGAATGTTGAGTTCACTGCACATCGACACAACGGGGGTGAAATGAAACCAGACATTTCGAAAAGGGAATCGGAATATCTTCAGCCAGTCTCTGAAAACCGCTCCAAAAATCCAGCCGAATAATTTAGTAATTTGAGTTTTATTTTTACCTAGTTCAATTTAGGATTTTAACTGTGTGTCTTACTTTTAGAGCCTTGGTAGAGCAGTGGGCTGATGCCTCCTTAAGTAACACCAGCTGCCTGCAATTAGCGCAGGTTCAAGTCCCACCAGGCTCAAGGTTGACTCAGCCTTCCATCCTTCCGAGGTAGGTAAAATGAGGACCCAGATTGTTGGGGGGCAATTAAGCTGACTTTGTAATAATGCCGCTTGGGGGTGGGTGTGTGAAAGCCCTAATAAGCAGGCATATACATAGAATGAAGGCTACTGCTAAGCTTGTAAGCCGCCCTGAGTCTTCGGAGAAGGGCGGGATATAAATGGAATTAAAAAATAAAATAAAAATCTCTTTGTTGATTCTGGATATTTAGCTTGCACTGGTAATACATACAGTCCTCGACTTAACAACAGTTCATTTAGCGTCTGTTCGAAGTTACAACGGCAATGAAAAAGTGACTCATGTTATACCATTTTTCACACTTACAACCGTTGCAGCATCCTCATGGTCACCTGATCAAAATTCAGCCGCTCAGCAACTGACTCATATTTACAACGGTTGCACTATCCTGGGATCACGTGATCCCCTTTTGTAAACATCCTAGCTGGCCAGAATCGCTTAATGGCCAAATGTTTGTTTTGTGACCATTCAAAGAACTGGAAAAAGTGACTTATGACCATTTTTCCCATTTACCATCGTTGTAGCATCCGGTCATGTGATCAAAATTTGGGTGCTTGGCAAGGGTGCTTGTCCCTGGATCATGTGATCCCCTTTTGCGAACCTTTTAGAAGCAGAGTCAAAGGGGAAACCAGATTCACTTAACAACTGCAGTGATTCACTTAGCAACTCTGGCAAAAATGTCGTAAACTGAGGCCTAGTTGTGGTCCTAAGTCAAGGACTCCCAGTAATAGGAGTAATAATATTCCAAATTATTATGTAGCTTGTGTTCTTCTCTCTTACTTGTAAACAGTTGGCTAATTGTTTCATTCTATAAGCACAAGTGTTCGGTCACTTAATGGTGTGGGAAGTCGGCCCCCCAGAGAAGGAAATATTAAAAGGGCAGGAAAATATATTTCCTTAAAGGACCTTAAAGAGGCAGAAAAGCATGCCCAGTTTTTCTCTATAGCCCCAAGTCTCCCTGCAGCAAGCAGAAACCAGCTCTGCAGAAATGCAGATGTGATAATCTTGTCAGAAAGACTGGAATAAGGAAACTGGGATTAGGAAGAAAGATCCCTAGAATCAACACCAAAAACCCAAAAGTCATCAACCACAGCCCCAGGGTAGCAGGATATGACCTTTGGGAGATAATAGGCTTAACCCACCACCATCAGAATACCACAGACATGTCAAAGACAAGGCCCGGGGCCCGGATCCGGCCAGCAAAGTGGTTTCATGCGGCCCGCGGAGCCATCCTGGAAAGAGTGAGGGAATGGCCCCCACTGCCTTGGCCCTGGCCCAGAGACCCTCCTTCTGCCAGAGACCCCCAGATCTGTCCCACTCCTGCCCAGGCCCCCATAGGCGCCCTTGATGCCAACGATGTAGAGCTGGCCACGCCCAGCCAGCAGGCCACACCCACCCTGGCCACACCCACCCAGTAGGCCACGCCCACCCAGGCCATACCCACCCGGCCCCCTGAGGGCAACCGCAATGCTGATGCGGCCCTCAGTGAAATTGAGTTTGACACCCCTGGAATACCAGAAAGGCACACTCAGACTCAGGTCAAAGTTCATGCCACATGAACAACTCCAAACAAAAGGCTCCAGAGGGTATAAAACCCCACTCCCTACATGTGCTCACTCTCTTTTCTTCCAGAGCCATCTTCCTGTCTGGCTCTCCTCTTCAATATACTGCAACCTTCTTTCTAAAGCAGTCGCCATGTTGTTTATTCCTGACTTGGACTGAACCCTGATGAAGACTTTTCCTTCAACAGTGGTCATAGAGTTACTACAGACCTACTTGCAGGCCACTTATGACCCCATTCAGATGGTCACTTCCCTCCATGGTTGTGTCACCAAACATCTGTCACATGGCAACCAGGATAGTTGAGGGCTAGTCCACATGGAGCCCCATTTCCATCTGTCCTGTTTGCCATCATTCACTCCCTAGAGACTAAAATGGACAATGTGAAATTTGAGCGGGCCCCGAACAAGGAGTATATATATATTTATTTTATTTTATTTTATTTTTATTCCCTTCTCCGAAGACTCAGGGCGGCTTACAAGCTTAGCAGTAGCCTTCATTCTATGTATATGCCTGCTTATTAGGGCTTTCACACACACACACCCCAAGCGGCATTATTACAAAGTCAGCTTAATTGCCCCCAACAATCTGGGTCCTCATTTTACCCACCTCGGAAGGATGGAAGGCTGAGTAAACCCTGAGCCTGGTGAGATGCGAACCTGCACTAATTGAAGGCAGCTGGTGTTACTTAAGGAGGCATTAGCCCACTGCTCCACCAAGGCTACATATATCGGAGGTGGTGACCCTTTGAGAGCTGTATGCAACGAAATTTCATTTTGATGTATGCCGATTGGTGTACATTCAAAGTGACAATAAAGTTATCATCATCATCATCATCATCATATAATCACTGTGAGTTTTCCCTCATTTGAAGATCTCTCTTGCCACAATTATTAAGAGAATTACCACAGTTGTTCAGTTAATAACACAGTTGTTAAGTGAATCCGGGTTCCCCATTGACTTTGCTTGTCAGAAGGTCGCAAAAGGGGATCGTGTCACCTTGGGACACTGCTACAGTCATGAGTACAAGTCAGTTGCCAAGTGCCCAAATTTTGACCACGTGACTATGGGGATGCTGCAACGGTCATAAGTGTAAAAAAAACAGTTGCAAGTCACTTTTTTCAGTGACGTCGTACATTCGAGCAGTCACTAAACGAATCACTGTAACTTGAGGACTACTTTTAGTGCTTAAAGCCTTAGAATAAGAATTCCTGGGGAGGGGCAAAACCTGTAAGCTAGCAGTTCTGGAACTGCAATCCAGTTTATAAAGTGGAGCGCAACCTAGTTAGCAGCTGTCTTGCCTAGCATCAGAAATTCTCCATTTGCAGTAAATACATGTGCTGAAGAGTCACGCATGGGTCATGATCCTCCCCCGTGCCATTTTTCAGCTGTTAACAAACAAACACACTCCGGCCTGTGATACTCCTCTAGACTCTTTATATTTTTCTTTTCCTGGCCATTTTAATTTTTCGAGCTCTATTTATTGCATAAATTTTAACTGATTATTAAAACGGGCATCGCCCAACAGTAAAGGGGGCGAGAGCAAAGGAGAGGATCAATGGCTATTAATAAAAGGAAAGTTAAAAATTATATCTTTATTTACACAAGCGCACACAGGCACTTTCTGTAACAAATTACGCCTTTCCGTTTGTCTCCCCAGCTGCTAAGAATTACCTAAATATTTGCTCTGTGCTTTCAACACTAAGCATGGGAGATGATTGCAAAAGATCTCATCAGGTCATCATCGCATCAGTTGTCCTAAGTTGGTCTCTTAACTCTCTGTAAAAAAAAGTATTTAAAAAATGCTCGAATTCGCCTAGCTGTGTAACATACACAGGCCTAGTGGTTAAGGCACCAGGCTAGAAAGCTGGAGACCGTGAGTTCTAGTCCTGCCTTAAGCATGAAAGCCAGCTGGGTGACTTTGGGCCAATCACCAGGCAATGGTGAGTTCTAGTCCTGCATTAGCCATGAAAGCTGGCTTGAAGACTTTGGGCCAGTCACCAGGCGATGGTGAGTTCTAGTCCTGCATTAGCCATGAAAGCTGGCTTGAAGACTTTGGGCGTCACCAGGCGATGGTGAGTTCTAGTCCTGCATTAGCCATGAAAGCTGGCTGGGTGATTTTGAACTACTCATTCTATCTCAACCCCAGCCCTCCTTACAAGGTTGTTGTGGGGAAAATAGGAGGCAGAAGGTTGAGTTGGATATGTTCACCGCCTTGAGTTATTTATAAAAATAATAATGGTTGGATGGATAAATAAATAAATAAATAAATAAATAAATAAATAAATAAATAAATAAATATTGTGATAATTAGCCACACCTGTTTGACTTTAGTTAGGCTTCTGTTATGGCTACACAGCTAGTCCTTGACTGACAATCATTCATTTAGTGACCTTTAGATGTTAAAATAGCACTGGAAAAAGTGACTTATGACCATTTTTCACACATAAACTTTCCAACATCCCCACGGTCACATGATCAACATTCGGGCACTTGGAAACTGGCATGTACTTATGACAGTTGCATTATCGCAGAGTTACATGATCACCATCTGTAATCTTGCCAGTCAGCTTCTGACAAGCAAAGTCAATGGGGGAAGCCAGATTCACTTAACAACCGCATGATTCTTTTAACAACTGCAGTGATTAAGTCAACAGCTCTGGCAAAAATGGTCATAAATTGGAGGAAAACTCACAACTACTGACTGCCCTGCTTATCAAATGAAAATTTTGGGCTCAATTGTGGCCAGGTGTCCTTGACCTACAACCATTTTAGGATGGTTCAAATTTCTAACAATCTTGCAAAAAGTGACTTACGATCGGTCCTCGCCCTTACAACTGTTGCACCAATCACCAGGTCACATGATCGCAGTTCAGGTGGCAGTTCTAACTCGACTTGAAACCACAGTGACCACAATGGAGCTCAAAATTTCTGTTGCTAAGTGTGACAATAGTTAAGGGACTTTTGCCACATTTTACGACTTTTCATGTCACAGTTGTTAAGTGAAATCACTGCAGCTGTTAAGTTGTTAAGTGAATTAGGCTTCCCCTATTGACTTGGCTGGTCAGGAGGTCGCAAAAGTGGATCACATGACCCAGGGGCATTGCGACCGCCATAAATACGAGTCAGTTGCCAAGGGTCTGAATTTTGATCTCGTGACCATGGGGGATGCTGCAATGGCCGTGTGAAAAACGGTCATAAGTCACTTTTTTCAGTGCGGTTGTAACTTCAGTCACTAAATGAATTATTTTAAGATGAGGACTATCTGTATAGAAACAGAGACCAAACCCTACTACTCCCTTCTAACACTAAGGATGATCCCTAGTTGGGTCATGAAACGTCTGCAAGAAAACAACCCAGCTCAGAGAGCACTAAGGACCCTACAGTTGATGATGATGATAACTTTATTGTCACTTTGAATGTACACCAATCGGCATACATCAAAATGAAATTTCGTTGCATACAGCTCTCAAAGGGTCACCACCTCCGATATATGTAGCCTTGGTGGAGCAGTGGGCTAATGCCTCCTTAAGTAACACCAGCTGCCTGCAATTAGTGCAGGTTCGCATCTCACCAGGCTCAGGGTTTACTCAGCCTTCCATCCTTCCGAGGTAGGTGAAATGAGGACCCAGATTGTTGGGGGCAATTAAGCTGACTTTGTAATAATGCCGCTTGGGGTGTGTGTGTGTGTGTGAAAGCCCTAATAAGCAGGCATATACATAGAATGAAGGCTACTGCTAAGCTTGTAAGCCGCCCTGAGTCTTCGGAGAAGGGAATAAAAATAAAATAAAATAAAATAAATATATATATACTCCTTGTTCGGGGCCCGCTCAAATTTCACATTGTCCATTTTAGTCTCTAGGGAGTGAACGATGGCAAACAGGACAGATGGAAATGGGGCTCCATGTGGATTAGCCCTCAAGTTAGCTTGTATTCTGACAACCTCGCCTTCTTTCCTTTTTCTGATGCTGACTCTTCCACCCTTTCCTTAAAGAGGCCTTGCTTCTTTTCGCCCCTGCAGCACGCTGCTGCCGCCGCCACCAACTCCTCCAAAAGCCTCTCTCTCTTCCTCTGGGCCTGCCGACAGCCTCATCCAGTTCCTTTGCTCCATAAGCTCCAGGTCCTCCTCTGCCTCCTCTGGAAAGAGCCCTGATTTGCAATACAATCCATCACTGGGCCAGCAGTCAGATCTTGCTGCTGGCAGAACAAATTCAAACAGCGCCAACGACTTTTAACGGTCTCACCAACAGTTCCAAAACAACTAGAAACTCGCCAGGCCAGCAAAGATCATCGGTCGTATGTCGTGTGTTACCTTAGTTCCACCATGTTGCTCAAACACATTAAAATCTTCCTGTTCATGTGGCCTATAGCCTTTACTATCCCTCCCAAAACTATTCGCCTTCAAGAGCCAATGCAGCCGCAGCCATTCCAGGCGCCGCCATCTTAGAACTAGTTCTCCTCCTCCTCCTCCTCCTCCTCCTCCTCCTCCTCCTCCTCCTCCTCCTCTTCCTCTCTGTAATGCCCACTCCCTTCTAGCCCTGATGATGTTACTTAGTCAAGTCATGAAATGTCTGCAAGAAAACAACCAATCTCAGGGAGCAATAAGGACCCCCTATCCCCCTCCTTTTTCTCCTCCTCCTCTCCCAACCCCCCCCCCCCAAGTCCCTTCAAGCACTGATGATGTTCCCTACTTGAGTCAGGAAATGTCTGTGAGAAAACAACCAATCTCAGGGAACACCAACCACCCCACAGTTCTCCTCCCCCTCCTCCCCCTCCTCCTCCTCTGTACAAACCCTATTCCCTTCTAGCTCTGATGATGTTACTTAATTGCAGGGCTTTTTTTTTTCCTCATAGAACGCTCAGAACGGAGTTCCGGCACCTTTTTTGGATGGAACCTTGTAGGGTAGGCAAGGCGGGTTGTATGACGTGTGTGAGTTCCGGCACCTTTTTCTTTTTACAAAAAAGCACTCTATCTATCTATCTATCTATCTATCTATCTATCTATCTATCTATCTATCTATCTATCTATCTATCTATCTAGGGCTTTTTTTCTCATAGAGCGCTCAGAACGGAGTTCCGGCACCTTTTTTGGATGGAACCTTGTAGGGTAGGCAAGGCGGGTTGTATGACATGCGTGAGTTCCAGTACCTTTTTCTTTTACAAAAAAAGCACTCTATCTATCTATCTATCTATCTATCTATCTATCTATCTATCTATCTATCTATCTAGGGCTTTTTTTCTCATAGAGCGCTCAGAACGGAGTTCCGGCACCTTTTTTGGATGGAACCTTGTAGGGTAGGCAAGGCGGGTTGTATGACATGCGTGAGTTCCAGTACCTTTTTCTTTTACAAAAAAAGCACTCTATCTATCTATCTATCTATCTATCTATCTATCTATCTATCTATCTATCTATCTATCTATCTATCTATCTATCTATCTATCTAGGGCTTTTTTCCTCATTGAACGCTCAGAATGGAGTTCCGGCACCTTTTTTGGATGGAACCTTGTAGGGTAGGCAAGGCGGGTTGTAGGACATGTGTGAGTTCCGGCACCTTTTTCTTTTTACAAAAAAAGCACTGCTTAATTGGGTTATGAAACGTCTGCAAGAAAACAGTCATGCTCAGAGACCACCAAAGACCCCACAATCCTCCTCCTCCCTTCTGGCACTTATGGTGTTGCCTAAATGGGTCATGAAACATCTGCAAAAAAACCACCTAGCTCAGAGAGCACCGTCAAGGACCCCACAGTCGTTGTCGTCCTCCTCCTCCTCCTCCTCCTCCTCCTCCTCCTCCTCCTCCTCCTCCTCCTCCTCCCTTCTAGCACTGATGCTTTTGGCTTGATGGGTCATGAAACATCTGCAAGAAAAAACACCCAGCTCAGAGAGCACCAAGGACCCCTCATTTCAACCCCGAGCTACAAATATCCTCCTTTATCAAAACCCAGTTTGCCAGCAGCTCTTATGTGGGTCACGGTGTGTGGTCCCACAACACAGACCCACTCATTAGTGTCTTATTGCTGTTCCAAAGCCTGTGGGTAGGAATGGCTGGCAAAAAAACAACAACATTTTTTGTTTGTTTGTTCGCCGCAATCTCTTTCTTCCCACTCATCTTTCCCCCCCCCCCTATTTTTCTCCGCAGAGAGAGAGAGGTTGAAATTCAATGGACCATCAAAGCACTCTGGCCCTTAACCTCTCCTTTTGCAAAATTATGTTCGGCCTCCGTGGCATTGACTCAAGAGCAGGAAACAGACGATCTGGCATAGAAGAAGCAAGCTAGGAAGAATTTTGGCGGTCATGGCATTCATGAAACTTTCAGTAATTTAATTCCACTTGCTTGAAAGCCTTGGGGGCTTAAGGAAAACAGAGGCCTCTGGATAACCTCGGAGGTGATAGACAGAAAAATTAAACGGAGTCAAATTTTGTTTCAAAAGAGTATCTGAAGGTATTTGAAACAGCAGCAGCTCTGGGGAATCTATCCATCCCTTAAAGTATTTTTCAATCAGCTTTAAGATATATGAACTTCAACTCCCAGAATCCCACAGTCAGCCTGCATGGGCTTCATCTCCATAATTCCTCAGCCTAGCATGCATGGACTTTAGCTCCCAAAATTCCCCAGCCAGCATGCATGGACTTCAATTCCCATAATTCCTCAGCCTAGCATGCATGGGCTTCAACTCCCATAATTCCTCAGCCTAGCATGCATGGGCTTCAACTCCCATAATTCCTCAGCCAACATGCATGGACTTCAGTTCAAGGTCTTAGTGATGGTTTTTAAGTCCTTACATGGCATGGGTCCGGAATACCTCGGGGACCACCTGCTGCCGGCGTCGACTCCCCTCCGCCCTGTGCGTTCCCACAGAGAGGGCCTCCTCAGGGTCCCTCCGGTCAGGGAATGCCGGCTGGTGGCCCCCAGGGGGAGGGAATTCTCTGTGGGCGCTCCGGCTTTGTGGAATCAGCTGCCGGTTGAGCTCCGGATGGCACCGGATCTCCGTTCCTTCCAGCGCGGGTTAAAGACCCATCTATTTGAACAAGCTGGCCTGGCCTGATGGGGGAGTTAGGGTTTTAATGTTTGTATATTCTGATTGTTTTAAACTTGGGCAATAATTTAATCCTTTTTTAACTTTTGTACTTTTGTATTTTTATTCAAATGCCCTGTTCACCGCCCTGAGTCCTTCGGGAGAAGGGCGTTATAAAAATTCAATAAACTTAAACTTAAACTTAATTCCCATAATTCCTCAGCCAGCATGTATGGATTTCAAGTCCCATAATTCCTCAGCCTAGCATGCATGGACTTCAGCTCCCAAAATTCCTCAGCCAGCATGCATAGACTTCAATTCCCATAATTCTCCAGCCAGTATGGGAGGACTTTCAGAATGGCCCAGGGACAATTTACTTCTTAAATTTATGTTGTTTAGTAAGTTTTGTCTTATTTTACAACCTTTCTGTGCCACAATTGTTAAGTGAATCACTGCAGTTGTTAAGTTAATAGCATGGTTGTTAAGTGAATCTGCTTCCCCCATTGACTTTGCTCGTCAGAAGTAAAGGGGCTCACGTAAACCCGGGACACTACAACGGTCATAAATATTAGTCAAATGCCAAGCATCTGAATTTTGATCAGGTGACCAGAGGGATGTTGCAATGGTTATAAGTGTGAAAAATGGTCACTTTTTTCAGTCCCGTTGCAACTTTGAACGGTCACTAAATGAAATGTTGTAAATTGAGGACTACCTGTATTGCAAAATCTTAAAATGCCACAATAAATACACCCATGACCATTTCCCCAAGTTTTGATGTCCATTCCATGCTATAAATTGGATCATTCATAAAAAAAATATACCTTAAAATCAGATCCTCAAAGGCAATAGCCGAAAGAAATGCATTGGAGTTTTTTTTTCCTCTCCTTATAAATAAACACAATGGTGAATGTTTTAATGTTTTCTTTCTGATTAGCATTATAGAATTATTCTTTTTCCAACAACGTATTTGGAAGAACTGAGTTGTTGGCTGAGAACTTTTACTGCCACAGCTGTGGTTTGTTTAATCCAGGTTCTTTAATTTAACATTCCCTTTTCAAAAGGGAAAACATTTCAAAACATTCCCTTTTATTATATTGTTATACAGATAGCCCTTGACTTTCAACAGTTCTTTTAGGGACCATTCAAAGTTACAACGGCCCTTAAAAAAGGGCCTTATGACCATTTTTCACACTTATGACCGTGATCAAAATTCAGACCTTTGGCAACTGACTCATATTTATGATGGTTGTAATGTCCTGGGGTCGTATAAAACCTCTTTGGTGACTTTCTTACAAACAGAGTCAAAGGGGAAATCAGATTCAATTAACAACCATGTTGCTAAGTTAACAGTTGCAGATTCCATTGCAGATTCACTTAACAACCGTGTTACTAACAGTTGCAGTATATTCACTTAACAACCATGGCCAGAAAGGTCGTAACATGGGGCATATTTGAACAGATGTCTCACTTAGCAACTGAAACTTCGGGCTGGATTGTTTTCGTAAGTCAAGGGCTATCTTATATAAGATAGTTTCCAGGTTTAATCTCTCTTAAATACTTTACAGAGATAGATAAGCTAAAAGAACATTTTTATAGCGGGCTAAATCTCCTTTAATATCTTTGATCAAACAGAGGCTGATTTATGATCACAATGTTTTCAGCCTACCAGATTTTCGGTGACATCAATATGCTTTTATGAAGACATCAATCCTTTTCTTGAAGCAAGGTATTTTACAGACATTTCATTTTGGGCTGCCTGCGTTGCGGCATAAGGCTGTAACACATCTGAAACAGTGACAGGTTTTGGGTTTCAGAGGCAGATAATTCTCAACTTACAGCCATTCATTTAGCGGCCATTGAAATTACAATGGCAGTGAAGAAAAGTAACTTATCACCAGTGCTGTCAGATACAGGTAGTCCTCGACTTATGACCAAAACTGAGCCCCAAATTTCCGTTGTTAAGGGAGACATTTGTTTTACCCCATTTTACGACCTTTCTTTGCCACAGTTGTTAAGTGAATCACCGCAGTCTATAAGTTGGTAACACGGTTGTTAAGTGAATCTGGCTTTTCCCATTGACTTTGCTTGTCGGAAGGTCACAAAAGGGGAATCACGTGATCGTGGGAAACAGCAACAGTCATAAGTATGAACCAGTTGCCAAGCATCTGATGTTTGATCACATGATCATGGGGATGTTTTAAAGGTCGTAAGTGTGAAAAATGGTCATAAGTCACTTTTTCCTGTGCCGTTGTAAGTTTGACATGGTCACTAAACAAACAGCTGTAATTCAAGAACTACCAGTATAACATCACAGTCACACAATCAAAATTATGGCAGTTGCCATGTCACACGATGGCACCTTTGTGTCCTTCTGAGCTGGCTTCTGACAAACAAAGTCAATGGGAGAAATTGGATTCACTTAGCGACCATGACGATTCACTCGACAATCATGGCCAAAAAATTGCAAAATTGGGCACGACTCATTTAATGACCACTTCATTTAGAAATGGAAGTTCCTGTCCCAATTGGGGTCTGATGTAGGGGAATACCTGTATATCTGAACTGTAGAATCAATTCAGGTAGTCCTCAACTTATGACTGTTCTTTTAGTGACCATTCAAAGTCACAACAGCACTGAAAAAAGTGACTGTTTTTCACACTTATGACCATTGCAGCATCTCCATGGTCACATGATCAAAATTTGAACACTTGGCAACTGACTCGTATTTACAACGGTCGCAGCTTCCCTGGGTCACGTGATCCCCTTTTGGGACCGCCTGACAAAGTCAATGGGGGAAGCCAGATTCACTTCACTTCTTTACAGCTGCAGTTATTCCCTTAACAACTGTAAGAAAGGTCGTAAAACGGAGCAAAACTCAGTTAACTGTCTCGCTTAGCAACAGAATTTTTTGGATCAATCAAAGTTGTAAGTCAAGGAATACCTATATCCAATTTTGGGGAAATCCATGGATCTTGGTGTTAAAAAATGTAATATATCCAAACATCAGGGGGGGGGGAAGTGTTCATAGGATCAAACTCTGTTTCACTTCAGCCCTTGTTTGAGTTACAAAACAGTAGAATTACAACTTTGGATAAGAAAGATTACAGCTAAAGACTTTAATGTCACACTGATCTCTATTTCTATAATATGAAAGTTCTCATTTTATGAAGAACTTCAGCTTTGTCAAACTCAGGGTACATTGAAGAGGATAATTTATTGTAAATGGGAAGAAAATTATCTTCTTGATGTTATGGATAGGGAACATTATAAGTCTGCTATTTATCTTTCAAATCTCAGCATTCTTACAATAAGAAGATGAAGTAATATAACTTTGTACAGTCTACCTTTGATTATAAACTTAAAAAATTAATTACTTTTATCACCCTTGATGTACGACCACAACTAAGCCCAAATGTTTTGTTGTTAAGAGACATTTGTTAAGTGAATTTTGCCCCAATTTACGACCTTTCTTTGCCATAGTTGTTAAGTGAATCACTGCAGTGCTTAAGTTAGTGACATGGTTGTTAAGTGAATCTGGCTTCCCCATTGATTTTGCTTGTCAAAAGGTCACAAAAGGGAATCGCACGACCCTAGGACTCTGTGACCGTCATAAGTATGAGTCAGTTGCCAAGCATCTGAGTTTTGATCACATGACCATGGGGATGCTGCAATGCTCATTAAGTGTGGAAAAACAGACTCATAAGTCACTTTTTTCAATGCCGTTGTAACTTAGAACAGCTACTAAATGAACTGTTATAATTTGAGGACTACCTGTGTTTCTATTAATAGTTATTATACTATCTCCCTTTTTCTGCTAATTTATTATTTCCCCCCCCCGTCCTGTTTGTTTTTGTTTCTAGAGAACATAGCATCCAGATAGTCCTTGACTTATGACGGGTTGCCTAGCAACCATTCAAAGTTACAATTGATTCCCCTGAAAGTTATTTATGACTTAAATTCTGAATTTCCAACAGGCACCGCCCCTTCCGGTCACATGACTACATTTCAGTGACTCAGCACGTGGTCTGAATTTATGTCCGTTTGCAGCGTCCTGCAGTCACATGATCACAATTCAAATTTTTGCTGAAAACTGATGTTTACTTCCAGTTTTCAGCTAGCTCACTTAACAATCATCGCAAAAGGAGGTCATAAAATCCGGTCAGCCATGTGATGACCCCCTTTATGACCATGACAACTCCATTACGGTCATAACTCGAGGATAATTGTTTCTAGGTTTCTTTCCTTCACTGTATATATCACTGTTCCCCTCTCGATGCTGAGGTTCTTCATGAAAGTTATTACTGTGGTTTTTTGTTTTTCTTTAAAACTGATTAAATACAGATTGTCCTCGACTTATAACAGTTCATTTAGTGACCTAAGTTACAACGGCAGTGAAAAAAGTGACTTATGACAGTTTTTCACAGTTACGATCTTTGCAGCATCCCTCATGGTCACGTGATCAAAATTCAGAAGCTTGGCAGCTCACTCATACTTATGACCGTTGCTCTGTCCCAAGGTCATGTGATCCTGTTTTGCGAACTTTCAACAAGCAAAGTCAATGGGGAAGCCAGATTCACTTAACGACCGGGTTACTAACCTATCAACTGTAGTGATTCACTTAACAAATGTGGCAAGAAAGATTGCAAAATGGGGCAAAACTCACTTAACAAAACGTCTCACTTAATAATAGAAATGTTGGGCTTAATTGTGGTCGTAAGTCGAGGACTACCCGTAGAAGTCAACGTATGGCCACAATTGAGCCCAAAGTTTATGTTGTTAAGGGAGATATTTCTTAAGTGAGTTTTGCCCCGTTTTACAGCCTTTCTTGCCACAGTTGTTAAGTGAATCAATTCGGCTTTTAAATTAGTCACATGGTTGTTAAGTGAATCGGGCGCCCCCATTGGCTTTGGTTGTGGGAAGGTTGCCAGAAGGGGATCACGTGACCCTGCAATCGTCATAAATATGAACCAGTTGCCAAGTGCCTGAAAGTTGATCACGTGACCATGGCGATCTAGCAACGGTCGTAAGTGTGAAAAACAGTCCTAAGTCACTTTTTCCAGTGCCGTTGTAACTTTGAACAGTCGCTAAATGAACCCGTGGGGCAGCCCACCTCCTGGGGTCCCTGCCTAGCAGTCTGTCTGATCGGAATACGTGGATTTTTCTGTCTTTCATTTCTTCTCTGGCGGGATCCACCCCATCTGCAAATTAAGAGCCTTGGTGGAGCAGTGGGCTGATGCCTCCTTAAGTAACACCAGCTGCCTGCAATTAGTGCAGGTTCGAGTCCCACCAGGCTCAAGGTTGACTCAGCCTTCCATCCTTCCGAGGTAGGTAAAATGAGGACCCAGATTGTTGGGGGCAATTAAGCTGACTTTGTAATAATGCCGCTTGGGGTGTGTGTGTGTGAAAGCCCTAATAAGCAGGCATATACATAGAATGAAGGCTACTGCTAAGCTTGTAAGCCGCCCTGAGTCTTCGGAGAAGGGCGGGATATAAATGGAATTTAAAAAAAAAAGTCTTTTCTTTTGTCGGCTTCTTACCCAAGCCCTGCTGCACTCCATGTCAAGGGAAGCCTCCTTTTGTTCAGACAAACTTTTCGTACAATTTCTTTCCAGCGCTCTGTTGGATGGCAAAGAATAAAATCTTCCATTATCCCGGAGGCGGAAAGAGACTGGCATGGAGAAATACGGGTAAAACGTTTTATTCCATTTATAGCTTTCATACAAGCTGTAGTAAAGGGCACGGATCAATAAACTTGGATGGATTCGCCCTATGAATAAATAAACTTAACAGGGTGACAGGGTGCCCTAGCTAACGGGGGAAAGAATTACTCCTCTCCAGAAAATCTTGTACGGTGCAGTTTTTCTCGGGCTTCCCACCTAAACAATATCTCAGGGGCTGCCCCAAAGAAGAGGGGTGTGGGGGGGGTGTCAAGCTGTTTTCCAGACCCCTTGAAGAAGGCAGGACAAGAAGCAACGGATGGAAATTAACCAAAGGAGAAACTTCCTGACGGTGAGGACAATTACAGCTAGTCCTCAACTCACATTTGAACCCAAAATTTCTGTTGCTAAGTGAGACATTTGTTAAGTGAATTTTGCCCCATTTCGCCACCTTTCTTGCCACACTTGTTAAGTGAATCACCACATGGTCGTTAAATGAATCTGGCTTCCTTCTTGCCAGAAGGAAGCAAAAGGGGGGGTCACATGAACCCCCCCTAGACACTGCAACTGTCATAAATACGAGTCACTTGCCCAAGTGCCTGAATTTTAATCACGTCACAACAGGGACGCCTCAGCGGTCGTAAGTGTGGGAAATGGTCATAAGTCACTTTTTTCAGTGCCTTCGTTACTTCGAACGTCACTAAATGAACTGTTGTAAGTCGAGGATTACCTGCAATGAGTGGAATGACTTGCCTTCAGAAGTTGTGGCTGCTCCACCACTTGAGGTTTTTAAGAAATTTGGAGAGTCATTTGTATGAAGTAGTATTCATACTATTCATACAATAGTATTCATTTCTATTTCTATTATTTCTATTATTTCTATTATTTCTATTATTTCTATTATTTCTATTATTTCTATTATTTCTATTATTTCTATTATTTCTATTATTTCTATTATTTCTATTATTTCTATTATTTCTATTTCTATTTCTATTTCTATTCCCATTCCCATTCCCATTCCATTCCATTCATATTTTATTTCTATTTCTGTTCTGTTCTATTGTCCTATCCTGTCCTATCCTATGCTGGCTATTCCTGCCACTTTAGTGTCATTTGCAAATTTGATGAGTTCTCCTTCAATTCCCTTATCTAAGTCATTTATGATGATACTGAAGAGTACTGGGCCTAAGACGGAATAATAATAATAATAATAATAATAATAATAATAATAATAATAATAATAATAATAATAATAATAATAATAATAATAATAATAATGAGGAGGAGGAGGAGGAGGAGGAGGAGGAGGAGGAGGAGGAGGAGGAGGAGGAAGGGATCTTGGAGGTCATCTAGTCCAACCCCCTGCTCAGGCAGGAAACCCTATACCATTTCAGGCACTCCTTACTCCCCTCCACGTAGATGTAGTACCATTGAGGACTACTCATTGAGTACGGTTTGTCAGCCAGCCACAAATCCGTCTGGCCCTGATCCTGTCAATCCCACATTTTTCCTAGCTCACCAAGAAGTAGGTTGTATAGTCTGCTTTGTCGAATGCCTTGCTGAAGTCTAAGTATACTACATTTATAGCATTTGCTAGTCTACTAATTTAGTCACTTTGTCAAAGAATGAAATAAGATTGGTTTGGCGTCATCTGTGTCTAACAAACCCCTGCTGGCTTTCAATTATGACTTTATTTGTTTCTAGATGTTCGCAGATCTGATTTCCCCCCCCCCAATATCTTCCCAGGTATTGATCTTATGCTGATTGGGCTGTAGTTTTCTTCTCCCCACCCCCCTTTTTTTGAAGATGGGAACTGCATCAGCTCTTTTCCAATCCTCAGTTCGATAGTGCAATAGTTCTGATATGACATCTGCCAGCTCCTTCAGAACTGTAGGATGTCATCCAGTGGTCTTCAAACTTGGCCCTTTTATGACTTGTGGACTTCAACTCCCAGAATTCTACAGCCAGCATGCCTGGCTTAGGAATTCTGGGAGTTGAAGTCCACAAGTCATAAAAGGACCAAGTCTGAAGACCCCTGATGTAATCCATCAGGTCCCGGTGATTTATATTCATCATGGTCAGACAGGTGTTCCCTTGCCATTTTCTTGCTTATTTTAATTTTTATTGCTAGTCTGCCTTTTACAGTCACATTTTTGGTAGGTTATAGTTATCGTTCCAACTTCGTTATCCTGTTCTTTCACAAATTGTTATTACTTCTGATGGTAGAAGAGCCTTGGTGGAGCAGTGGGCTGATGCCTCCTTAAGTAACACCAGCTGCCTGCGATTAGTGCAGGTTCGAGTCCCACCAGGCTCAAGGTTGACTCAGCCTTCCATCCTTCCCAGGTAGGTAAAATGAGGACCCAGATTGTGGGGGGCAATTAAGCTGACTTTGTAATAATGCCGCTTGGGGTGTGTGTGAAAAAGCCCTAATAAGCAGGCATATACATAGAATGAAGGCTACTGCTAAGCACATTGGTTTGTGCTTAAAATTGTGAGCCGCCCTGAGTCTTCGGAGGAGGGCAGGATATAAATGGGATTAAAATAAAAAAAGTTTAATTTCTGCCTGTTCAGAGAGAAAGAAGGTTATCTTTGATTGACTTCAAAATATTGTCAAGCATTCTTGTAACCTTTCATGGAAACGTTCATGAAATATTCATTTCCATTGTCTATTTTCTGAAAAGGCTTTTTGGAGAGTGGGTAGGTGTTTCTAGATGTATTTAGCCAACATCCCACACTTTTCCATCCACCTACTAACCAGGTTTAACTCTTCCCAGTTGTTTTGAGATCAGCTCAGATTACTCATTACCCCTTGTGTTACACACCTAGAGACAATGTTCATTTTCTGATTTTCCACCAACACTCTTTGTTCGCTGCCTTGTATTAAGGGGGGGAAAAGGAAGGAAGGAAGGAAGGAAGGAAGGAAGGAAGGAAGGAAGGAAGGAAGGAAGGAGGGAGGGAGGGAGGGAAGGAAGGAAGGAAGGAAGGAAAGGAAGAGAAGGAAGGAAGGAAGGAAGGAAGGAAGGAGGGAGGGAAGGAAGGAAGGAAGGAAGGAAGGAAAGGAAGAGAAGGAAGGAAGGAAGGAAGTGAATTGGGGAGGGAAGGAAGGAAGAGAGTGAGTTAGGGAAGGAAGGAAGGAAGGAAGGAAGGAAGGAAGGAAGTGAATTGGGGAGGGAAGGAAGGAAGAGAGTGAGTTAGGGAAGGAAGGAAGGAAGGAAGGAAGTGAATTGGGGAGGGAAGGAAGGAAGAGAGTGAATTAGGGAATGAAGAAAGGAAGGAAGGAAGGAAGGAAGGAAGGAAGGAAGGAAGGAAAGATCGAGGGAAGAAGGAAAGAGGAAAGAAAGAAGGGAGGGGGAAGGGAGGAAGTGAGGAAAGAAGGAAAAGAAGGTAGAGGGAAGAAGGGAAGAAGAAGAAAAGAAGAAAAGGAAGGAAGGGGGAAGTGAGGAAAGAAGGAAGGAAGGAAAGAAGATAGAAGTAGGAAAGAGGAGGAAGGAAAGAAGGGGGAATGGGGAAGTGAGGAAAGAAGGAAGGAAGGAAGGAAGGAAGGAAGGAAGGAAGGAAGGAAGGAAGGAAGGAAAAGAAAGGGAGGGGAGGAAAGGGGAGAAGGAAAGAAGAAGGAAAGAGGAAGAAAAGGAAGGAAGGGGGAAGGAAGGGGGGAAGTGAGGAAAGAAGGAAGGAAGGAAAAGAAGATAGAAGAAGGAAAGAGGAAAGAGGGAAGGGGGAAGTGAGGAAAGAAGGAAGAAAGGAAGGAAAAGAATATGGAGGGAAGAAGGAAAGAGGAAGAAAAGGGGGAAGTGAGGAAAGAAGGAAGGAAGGAAGGAAAAGGAAAGAGGAAGAAAAGGAAGGAAGGGGGAAGGAAGGGGGGAAGTGAGGAAAGAAGGAAGGAAGGAAAAGAAGATAGAAGAAGGAAAGAGGAAGGAGGGAAGGGGGAAGTGAGGAAAGAAGGGAGGGAGGGAGGAAAAGAATATGGAGGGAAGAAGGAAAGAAAGAGGAAGAAAAGGGGGAAGTGAGGAAGGAAGGAAGGAAGGAAGGAAAAGGAAAGAGTTGGGAAGGGAAGGAGGCTGAAATAATAATGTCGTTTGCATTGGGACATCATCCCTCCAGAAATGAAACCTCCTCACATCCTTGGTCACGGCTCCTAGGATCTCACTGGCTGTCAACCCCCAGGAAGGAAGGGAGGCTAAAATAATAAAATAAAATAAAAACGGAATTTATTTTTCAAGCAGCAAAGAAGCGTCTACAACAGAACCCTTAGGAGACCCGGAGAAGAGACAGTGTCAATTTAACATTCAAACTGCAATTAGTTTCTGCATCCTTTGACCGATTCTGAAAGGAGCTGCGTGGCAATTAAGATATTACACTAATGACTGGGGGCTCAGGGATTTTTTTGGGGGGGGGAAAAAAGATTTTCCTGAATGGATCTGCGGTCATGGAGATTGGCACCTTCAGAAGAGCTTCATTATGCTGGGATTCTGCAAAGCACTGGGCTGAAAAATGCCAGCGCAGCAAAAAAAAAGGCTTTTTTTTGCTCGCAAGGATCCGCTGGCGGGAATCGGATGGGGGGAAAGTCCTGTGGGGATCAGGGAGGGAGGGAAAGGCTTTCAGGGTTGCCGTGGGGGAAAGCCCAGTGGAGATCAGGTGGGGGGGGAAAGCCTATGGGGATCCAGTGGAAGGGGGAAGCCTGTAGGGATCAGGTTGAAGGCAAGACCTGTGAGGATCTGTTGGGGTGGAAGATCTGGGGGATTGGGGGAGAGGCCTGTGGTGATCCAGTGGGGGTGGAAGGTGTGTGAGATCAGGTGCGGGGAAAAGTCCTATGGGGATCAGATGGGGAGGAAAAGGCCTGCAGGGATCCCAGTGGGGTAAAAGGCCTGTGGGGATTGGGTGCGTGGAAAAGCTTGAGGGGATCTGGTGAAGGGAAAGTCATTTGGGGATCGGGTGGAGGGAAAGTCTGTGGAGATCAGGTGGGGGGAAGGTCTGTGGGAATCGAGTGGAGGGGAAGACCAGTGGGGATCCAGTGGGGCGGAAAGCTTGTTGGGATCGGGTGGAGGGAAAATTCTTTGGGGATCGGGTGGAGGAAAAATCCTGTGGGGATCAGGTGGGGGGAAGGTCCGTGGAGGTCCAGTGGAGAGAAAAGCCTGTGGGGATCCAGTGGGGAGAAAGGCATATGGGGACCTGGGGAGGGGGATAAAAGGCCCAAGAGGGCCCCTCCCCCACCCATTAAGCACCCCATGCTCCTCTTAGCAACCAACAGAGTCATTTAACAAGTCATTTAATTTAATAAGGAGGAGCAGGGGTTGGGGGTCATTAAGCAAGGAGATCTCACTTGGCAAATGGCTAAATCAAGTGCCTTGATTTTGTTTAGCATCCAATGAGCCAACAGACACAATATCCTTTTCCCCAGCACAACAACCTTGTGAGGTGGGTTGGACTGAAAGAGAGTGATTGGCCCAAAGTCACCCAGCCGGTGACTTCCTGCCTATGGCGGCACTAGAATTCACTGTCTCCTGGTGACTGGTCCAGAGTCAGAGTTCCATATAACAACTGGTTTTCAGAAACACCTTAAAAGCAGAAGAGCTTTTGTTTAAGACCTGTCATTAAATCACACACTTGAGGTGTCACAGCAATTTATAACACAGCGTGACAATTTTATTTTGTTCTACAGGTATATATCACTGTGGCCTGTCTCTTCGATTGTTGCCCGCTGTCATGAGTCCATTTCGACATCTGCAGTGTATTTTAAAAAGTAAGCATATAAATACAGGCACACCTTGTGTTAGGCTATATCAGTGTTACTCAATCTTGGCAACTTAAAGATTTCAGCTACGAAAACGCTCTCCACCAGCATGCTGGCATGGGAATTCTGGGAGATAAAACCCCCACATCTTCAGCTTGCAGAGGTTGAGATCTATATAGTCACTTTAATCCTCCATTCTTTCTGGGCTTACCCAACTAGGGTAATATAATCAGGGCTAGAAGGGGGGAGGGGAAGGAGGAGGAGGAGGAGGAGGAGGAGGAGGGGAATGACTGTGGGATCCTTGGTGTTCTCTAAGCTTGGTTGCTTTCTTGCAGACATTTCATTACCCAACTAGGTAACACCCTCAGGGCTAGAAGGGAGGAGGAGGAGGAGGAGGAGGAGGAGGAGGAGGAGGAGGAGGAGGAGGAGGAGGAGGAGGAGGAGGAGGAGGAGGAGGAGGAGGAGGGGAATGACTGTGGGATCCTTGGTGCTCTCTGAGCCTGATGGTTTTCTTGCAGACGTTTCATGACCCAACTAGGTAACATCAACCGGACTATAAAGGGTTTGTTCTCTCTTTAAATATATTATCTAGCATTGCCCATGTTGATGGGGTTTTCTTGGTAGTTCTTTGATTAGAATATTTTCCGCTTGGTTGTGTTAATCCCTGTTGGCTGGCTGGGGAGGACTGGGAGCTAGAATTCACATCTCCTGGTGATTGCCCAAGGTCACTCGGCCAGCTTTCATGCCTAATGCAAAACTAGAACTCACTGTCTCCTGGTGATGGCCTCAAAGTCACCCAGCTAGTTTTCTTGCCTTAGGCATGAACTAGAACTCATACTCACCTGGTAATTGGCCCAAGGTTTCCCAGCCAGCTTTCATGCCTAAAATGGGACTAGAACTCCTGGTTTCTAGTCCAGCATCAACCACCACACCACTCTTTATAAATTAGGATTAATATTTTCTTACATTGTTCAATCTAAAGAGCATTAGATTAAACAACCGTGTCTAGTTTAATGTCTAGTCTAATGAAGAGAAGGACGAAGGGGGACATGATAGCAGTCTTCCAGTATCTCAGGGGCTACCCCAAAGAAGAGGCAGTCAAGCTATTCTCCAAAGCGCCTGAGGGCAGGAGAAGAAGCAACGGATGGAAACTAGTCAAGGAGAGAAGCAACCTAGAACTAAGGAGGAATTTCCTGACAGTCAGAACAATTAACCAGTGGAACAACCTGCCTCCAGAAGCTGTGAATGCTCCAACACTGAAAGTTTTTAAGAAGAGACTGGCCACCCCTTTGTCTATAATGGTATAGAGTTTCCTGCCTGAGCAGGGGGTTGAACTAGATGACCTCCAAGGTCCCTTGGACTATTTCTTGGGGTGAGCCATTTCAGAGCAATTTCTCACACTCTTTGAGCAAGGACAGCTGGATGGATACGCATGAGTAAACACTGCAAGTTGTTTCTAAGTCTCCGAAGCCTCTGAATAAATAAAGAACAAGCAGCACTAATTAAGGTCCTGTTTACAAGCCTCCACCACGTATCTCCAGATGCATTCTCTGCTTTTCTCTTTGCTTCAATGAGCATTTCATCGTAGGGCACGGATTTTCCTGGAACTGTATTTTTCGTTCCCTGCCATCGGGGAGAAGTTAGAAAAGCTTTTAAATTGCAAACACAGGCAGTCCTTGACCACAACTGAACACAAAAATTCTGCCCCCATTTTATGACATTCTTACCACATTTTTTAAGTGTGCAGTTGTTAAGTTAGTAACACGGTCGTTAAGCAAATCTGCCTTCCCCCATTCACTTTGCTTGCCAGAAGGTCGCAAAAGGGGATCACGTGACGTTGGGACACTGCGCCCGTCATAAATACGAACCTGTTGCCAAGCGTCCACATCTTGATCACATGACCGTGAGGATGCTGCAACGGTCGTAAGTGTGAAAAACAGTTGTAAGTGTGAAAAACGGTCCTAAGTCACTTCTTTCAGTGCTGTTATAACTTTAATGAACTGTTGTAAGTCGAGGACTATTGAAGACAAGGCAGGGGCACTTTGATTTTGTCATAATCCTTTCTTCCTGCAAAACACATTAAAAAAGAGGAAGGCTTTAGCTGATAGGGTATAGCTGCCATGTTGCCTTTTTTGACCTCATGGTGGACAAGGACCAGGCAGAACAGCTGAGGACACAAGAGAAGAATACTCAGTAGATACCGTATTTCTCCAAAAATAAGACCTAACCGGGAAATAAGCCGTAGTATGATTTTTCAGGAGGCTCATAATATAAGCCCCACCTCCAAAATAAGCCCCAGTGAAGATCAACAGGCAGATGGAGGCATTTAGTACTGTATTTCAACGATTTGGAGGAGGGGATAGATGGGGAACTCATCAAATTTGCAGACGACACCAAGCTGGCACGGAATAGCCCACACTCCAGAAGATAGGCTTAAGATACAGGAGGATCTGGACAGACTCGAACACTGGGCGCTATCTAACAAAATGAAATTCAAGGGTGAAAAAAGTAAGGTTCTACATTCAGGGGCCGCCACAAAGAAGAGGGTGCCAAGCTATTCTCCAAAGCACCCAAAAGCAGGACAAGAAGCAACGGATGGAAACTAGTCAAGGAGAGAAGCAACCTAGAACTAAGGAGAAACTTCCTGACAGTGAGAACAATTAACCAGTGGAACAACCTGCCTCCAGAGGTGGTGAATGCTCCAACACTGGAGGCTTTAAAGAAGAGACTGGACAGCCATTTGCCTGAAATGGTATAGGGTTTCCTGCCTGAGCAGGGGGTTGGACTAGATGACCTCCAAGGTACCTTCCAACTTCTTGTTCTTCTTGTTCTTGTTCTTGTTCTTGTTCTTCTTCTTCTTCTTCTTCTTCTTCTTCTTCTTCTTCTTCTTCTTCTTCTTCTTCTTCTTCTTCTTCTTCATTATTATTATTATTATTATTATTATTATTATTATTATTATTATTATTATTATTATTATTTAGACAAGAAAAATCAAAAGAACAGATATAGTACAGGAGGTACCTTGTACAGGTATAGTACAGGAGGTACCTTGCTCAATAGTAGTATCTCGGAGTCCTAGTGGACAATCACTTAAATATGAGGCAGCAGTGTGCTGCAGCTGCCAAAAAGGCCAACACAGAGCTAGGCTGCATTAACAGAGGGATAGAATCAAGATCATGTGAAGTATTAATACCACTTTACAATGCCTTGATAAGGCCACACTTGGAGTACTGCATTCGGTTTTGGTCACCACGATGTAAAAAAGACATTGAGACTCTAGAAAGAGTACAGAGAAGAGCAACAAAGATGATCAGGGGACCAGGTTAAAACATATAAGGAACGATTGCTGGAATTGGGTTGTTGTTGTTAGTTGCGAAGTCGTGTCCGACCCATCGTGACCCTATGGACAACGTTCCTCCAGGCCTTCCTGTCCTCTACCATCTTCTGGAGTCCATTTAAGCTCACACCTCCTGCTTCAGTCACTCCATCCAGCCACCTCATTCTCTGTCGTCCCCTTCTTCTATTGCCCTCAATCTTTCCCAGCATTAGGCTCTTCTCCAGTGAGTCCTTCCTTCTCATTAGGTGGCCAAAGTATTTGAGTTTTAGCTTCAGGATCTGGCCTTCTAAAGAGCAGTCAGGGTCGATCTCCTCTAGGACTGACCGGTTTGATCGCCTTGCAGTCCAAGGGAGTCGCAGGAGTCTTCTCCAGCACCACAGTTCAAAGGCCTCAATTCTTTGGCGCTCAGCCTTTTTTATGGTCCAGCTTTCACTGCCATACATTGCAACTGGGAAGACCATAGCCTTGACTATACGCACTTTTGTTGACAGGGTGATGTCTCTGCTTTTTAGTGTGCTGTCTAGATTTGCCATGGCTTTCCTCCCGAGGAGCAAGCGTCTTTTAATTTCTTGGCTACAGTCCCCATCTGCAGTGATCTTGGAGCCCAGGAAAATAAAATCTGTCACTACCTCCATTTCTTCCCCATCTATTTGCCAGGAATTGAGAGGGCCAGATGCCATGATCTTGGTTTTCTTAATGTTTAGTTTCAACCCAGGTTTTGCACTCTCCTTCTTCACCCGCAACAAGAGGCTCTTTAGTTCTTCTTCACTTTCTGCCATTAGAATGGTATCATCTGCATATCTTAAGTTGTTGATATTTCTTTCGGCAATCTTAATTCCAACTTTTGATTCATCTAGCCCTGCCTTTCTCATGATGTGCTCTGCATATAGGTTAAATAGGCAAGGCGACAGTATACAGCCTTGCCGGACTCCTTTCCCAATTTTGAACCAATCAGTGTTTCCGTGTCCAGTTCTCACTGTTGCTTCTTGGCCTGCATATAGGTTTCTCAAGAGACAAATAAGATGGTCTGATATTCCCATCTCTTTAAGGACTTGCCACAGTTTGTTATGATCTACACAATCAAAGGCTTTAGCATAGTCAATGAAGCAGAAGTAGATGTTTTTCTGGAACTCTAGCTTTCTCCATGATCCAGCGTATGTTAGCAATTTGATCTCTAGTTCCTCTGCCTCTTCGAAATCCTGCCTGTACTTCTGGTAGTTCTCGATCCACATACTGCTGAAGTCTAGCTTGTAGGATTTTAAGCATAACTTTACTAGCATGAGAAATGAGTGCAATGGTGCGATAGTTTGAACATTCTTTGGCACTGCCTTTCTTTGGAATTGGAATGTAAACTGATCTTTTCCAATCCTGTGGCCACTGTTGAGTTTTCCAAATTTTCTGGCAAATTGAGTGCAGCACTTTTACTGCATCGGCTTTTAAGATTTTGAATAGCTCAGCTGGAATACTGTCACCTCCACTAGCTTTGTTGTTGCTCAAATTTTCTAAGGCCCACGTCACTTCACATTCTAGGATGTCTGGCTCGAGGTCCGTGACAACCTCATTGTGATTATCAGGGATGTTAAGCTCATTCTTGTATAGTTCTTCTGTGTAATTTTGCCACCTCTTCTTAATCTCTTCTGCCTCTGTTAGGTCCCTGCCATTTTGGTCCTTTATCATGCCTATTTTTGCATCAAACGTTCCCTTCATCTCTCCAATTTTCTTGAAAAGATCTCTGGTCCTCCCTATTCTATTGTTTTCTTCTATTTCTTTGCACTGTTCATTTAAGAAGGCATTCTTATCTCTTCTAGCTATTCTTTGGAATTCTGCATTTAATTGGGCATATCTATGTTTTTCTCCCTTGCCTTTCGCTTCCTTCCTTTCCTCAGCTATTTGCAAAGCTTCCTCAGACAGCCATTTTGCTTTCTTGCATTTCTTTTTCTTTGGGATGGTTTTGGTTGCTACCTCTTGTACAATGTCGCGAACCTCTGTCCATAGTTCTTCAGGCACTCTGTCTATCAGATCTAATCCCTTAAATCTATTTGTCACCTCTACTGTATATTCATCAGGGATATGATTTAATTCATACCTGAGTGGCCTAGTGCTTTTCCCTACTTTCTTCAGTTTAAGCTTAAACTTTGCAAGGAGAAGTTCATGGTCTGAGCCACAGTCAGCTCCTGGTCTTGTTTTTACTGACTGTATAGAGCTTCTCCATCTTTGGCTGCAGAGCATATAGTCAATCTGATTTCTGTGTTGACCGTCTGGTGACGTCCATGTGTAGAGCCGTCTCTTGGGTTGTTGGAAAAGAGTGTTTGCTATGACCATCGTATTCTCTTGACAAAATTCTATCAGCCTGTGCCCTGCTTCATTTTGTACTCCAAGGCCAAACTTGCCTGTTATTCCGGTTATCTTTTGGCTTCCTACTTTAGCATTCCAAGCCCCCATGATGATAAAACCCTATGGAATTGGGTATCTCTAGTTTAATGAAGAGAAGGGTGAGGGGCAACATGATAGCAGTGTTCCAGTATCTCAAGGGCTGCCCCAAAGAAGAGGGAGTCAAGTAATTCTCCAAAGCACCTAAAGGCAAGACAAGAAGCAACCGATGGAAACTAATCGAGGAGAGAGAAGCAACCTAGAACTAAGGAGAAACTTCCTGACAGTGAGGACAATTAACCAGTGGAACGACCTGCCTCCAGAAGAGGTGAATGCTCCAACACTGGAAGTTTTGAAGAAGAGACTGGACAGCCCTTTGTCTGAAATGGTACAGGGTTTCCTACCTGAACAGGGAGTTGGACTAGATGATCTCCAAGGTCCCTTCCAACTTTATTATTATTATTATTATTATTATTATTATTATTATTATTATTATTATTATTATTATTATTATTATTATTATTATTATTATTATTATATAAGACCCAACTGGAAAATTAACCCCAGCATGATTTTTTCAGGATACTCATAATATAAGCCCTAACCCCCCAAATAACCCCCCAGTTAAAGATTGACAGCCAGACAGATGCATTTAGCACCGCATTTCCTCGAAAATGAGACCTAACTGGAAAATAAGCCCTAATGTGTCTTTTGGAGCAAAAAATTAATATAAGATCTGGTTTTATTTTCAGGGTGATAAGATATTTTGCTGTAAATAAGAGTGGGTCTTATATTAATTTTCAGGGGCTACAGAGATTCCTAGACTTAAGACCTTCCAAAGACCTTTCAAAGGCACCGAAGAAAAGTGACTTATAGCCAGTTCTCACACTTGTCTTTCTCCTGGGAATCCAGACTACAATCCACCACACACCAGGGACACTTTTAAGTGGGACAAGTATGCTAATGAATTTGTTGTGCAGAGGTCTCCTTGTGCTACCAAAGAGTTGCACAGACAAGGAAGGGTACTGAGAGCAGCAAGAGTCACACAAGAATACACTGAGTTGTAAAAGCAAAAAGTATTTTACTTTTGAGGTGGTGTAAAAACAAAAATGCACAGTCAAAAATAAACAGTCCAGGTCATACACAATAGCAACAGTCCGAGGAGTAATCCAAAATACAAAGTCTTCTTACCAGTCCAGAGGTCAATACACAGTTCAGGTTTACAACAGTAGTAAACCAACAGCAGAGCAAAAACAGTAATAGTAGAGATCAGTGAATTCAGAGAGAGAGCGAGAGAAGCTACGTTCCTAGCTTCCTCTTATGGCCATGAGAACACTTACACACCCATTGGCCAATTAACTTCTTAAAGTCATAACATTATGGTTAATATATTTTCAACCCAACATTGTAGGCTAACACCATATGCCTAACTTATAGCCAGTTCTCACACTTGTCTTCCTCCTGGGAATCCAGACTACAATCCACCACACACCAGGGACTCTTTTAAGTGGGACAAGTATATGCAAAAAAGTTAGTAAAGCAATGAAATACCTACGGTGGGAGATTGGGATATTTAAATTAATTGAGTTTGAAGAGATGATGAAGCTGGTCATAGGGAAAAAAATGACAAGGATGGTTTAGGAAAGATTGGAAAGCTTACATTTTCGGTTTAAAGAAGGAAGAATCAAACTGAGCATTTCTGGATTAGGACACGGGGGATTTGAAAAGAGGACGGGAAAAAGAATGAGATAATGAAAGAAGGGCAGGAGTATTCTTTTGCATAACATAAAAGAAAATTAATCAAAGTTGGAAACTATTCATAAAGACTAATTACATGGTTTTTTTTAACTTACTTACTTCCTCCCTCCCTCCCTCCCTCCCTTTCTTCCTTTCTTCCTCTCTTTCTCCTTTTTCTTTTTTTTCTTTCTTCCTTCCTCCTTCTTTCCACCATTCCTCTTTCCCTTCCTTTTTCCTTCCTCTTTTTTCTCCTTCCTTCCCTCCCTCCCTCCCTCCCTCTCACTCACTCTATCTTTCTTTCCTCCTTCTTCCCTGTTCCTTCCCTTTCCTCAATTTCCTCTTCCTCCTTCCTTCCTCTCTCACCCCTTCTCTTCCCTCCCCTTTCCTCAATTTCTCCTTTCTTCCTCTCACCCCCTTCTGTTCCCTTCTTTTCCCTTCCCTTCCCTCAATTTCTTTTCTTCCTTCCTTCCTTCCTTCCTTCCTTCCTTCCTTCCTTCCTTCCTTCCTTCCTTCCTTCCTCTCTCACTCCTTTACCTTCCCTTCCAAGCAGGCAGGCAAGTAACTGTGCCTGGGTAGGGGAGGGAGCAAAGGATTGCAAGAGTGGCTGGGAAATTGTTGCAAAATGATGAAAATGAAAATCAAATGAGCGCAGCAGTAGCAGCAGCCAGTAGCACCAAACCATCTACTACTTCCTCAAATTTCATTCTCTCTAGATTAATGCCTCCTGTATTTTGGACAGATCCTGTCAGTTAACCACTTGGGATACCTTGGTTCTAAAATTGTTGCCTTATGATGCAACATTTCACCCAGTTAAGGTCATGACAAGAGTTTTACTAGTATATAAATTCATCCAGAGAACTCTGGTTAATATGTAACCTTGTAAAGGTATAATTAAAAATCAACCTTAACAAGTGATAACAAAACAGTGACTTCACTCTGGGAAAATTGCATCACTGCAGTCTAAAAATCTCTAAATGGTTAAGAAGATTTCTCTCCCCCCCCCACCCTTATTTAAGTTTCTCTTTAGACCAGAGGTCCCCAATCTTTTGGGCACCAGGCACCAGTTTCATGGAAAGAGGATTTTCCGCAGACCGCAGGGTGTGTGGTTTTGTGTATTGCCTGCATCTCACCAATGGGTCTTTGCTTGTTTGTTTGTGTGGACCGGTTGCTGGCATGCCACGGTCCGGTACTGGTCCACGGACTGGGAGTTGGGGACCCCTGCTTTAAACTACAGCTAGTCCTTGATTTATGACCACAACTGAGTCCACAATTTCTGCTGCTAAGTGAGACAGCTGTTCAGTGAGGTTTGCTCCTTTTTACAATGTTCTTTGCCACAGCAGTTAAGTGAATCACTGAAGTTGCTAAGTGAATCACTGCAGTTGTTAACTGAATCTGGCTTCCCCCATTGACTTTGCTTGTCAGAAGGTCGCAAAAGGGGATCACGTGGCCCCAGGACACTGCAGCCGTCATAAATACAAGTCAGTTGCCAAGTGTCTGAGTTTCCAATAGATGCCTCTCGTAGTCCACAAACGTGATTGTGACAGATTAAATTTTTCACCGGTTATACGTCAGGATTATTATTATTTTTTTTGAAGTTTTAACTCCTTTATCAGAATGCTTGTCATGTACAGTAAATTGAGCTCAAGGACAATAAATCATTGTTTAAAGCTAAAGCTAAACCCGTTGCCATGAATGCACGTGCTTTAATTGTATCATTTAAATTACCCAAGGACAGAAAAACAAACGAAAGAATAATTCTTTTCGTGTTCCAATATATTCCAATAAATTAGCCGGTCTTCAGCATGAGTCCAGCTGGAATATCAAACCAATTACGGCAGCCATCAATAATAAGAGGTTATACCTGGTAATTAAATACTAATTTAATTGACTGATCTGTGCTTATTTGGGGGCATTTTTAAGGCTACAGAAGTCCCCAGCTGAGCAGAATTAAAGCCCTCAGAGGAATTGCAAAGATTTTAACATACATTTTCTCTTTGAAGCCATGATTCCTCACAACCAGGAGGAAATTTTACCCATTAAAAATAGAGCAAGACAAAATAAAATGCCATAACTGACCCCAATATTTCTGTTTCTAAGTGAGCCCTATTTTATGACGTTTCTTGTCACGGTTGTTAAATGAATCACCGCAGTTTTTAGGTGAGTAACATGGTTGTTAAGTGAATCTGGCTTCTCCATTGACTTTGCTTGTCAGGAAGTTGCAAAAGGGGATCACGTGACCCCTAGGATTCTGTAACCGTCATAAATATGAGTCAGTTGCCGAGCCTCTGAATTTTGATCATGTGACCATGTCGATGCTGTAACAGTCATTAAATGTGAAAAATGGTCATAAGTCATTTTTCAGTGCCATTGTAACTTTGAAAGGTCATTAAACAAACTGTTGTAAGTCCAGGATTACCTGTATGGAAGGCTGGCCTTTAACTTATCCATCTCTTTTCAACTAATGAGGTTTTTCTAAATTCCCAGAACTCATAAAACCAGTCAAAATTTGCTTGCAAGGTTTAAAAAAAAAGGAAGAAAGAAAATAGCATCAGCTTTCAAGTCTTTTTCAATTATACTCCAAGATAATTAAGAAGAGCGGAGTCTTCTGTCTCCCCCCCCCCACCTCTCTCTCTCTCAATAAAAGCAATTATTCTACAATTAACCTTTAAAAAAATGTTTTCTATTGATTACAAAGCAAGCTTAATTATAGGAAGAATTGTAGCAGGAAGAAATATGAAGAAATATGAATTGGAGAGTGAAAGGCTTCTACCGCACAGGTTGTCCTCAGCTTACGACCCCAATGGAGCCCCAATTTTTTTCTGTTGTTAAGCGAGACATTTGTTAAGTGAATTTTGCCCCATTTTACGTCCTTTCTTGCCATAGTCATTAAGTGAATCACTGCAATTGTTAAGCAAATCCGGCTTCCCCCATTGACTTTGCTTGTCAGAAGGTCACAAAAGGGGATCACGTGACTCTGCGACACTGCAACGGTCATAAATATGAGTCAGTAGCCAAGCGTCTGAATTTTGATCATGTGACTATATGGAGGCAGTCCTTAGCAGTAGTCCTAAATGTGAAAAAAGATCCTAAGTCAATTTTTCAGTGCCCGGTCACTAAACGAAATATTGTAAGTTAAGGACTAGCTTGTAAGGTTGCTTATTACAATCTTGATAGGCATTTCTCTCCCTGTGATTTTTTTTTAACCAAATGCTTTGTTTTTTAAATCTTCTGTTTGATTCCTATCCTGACATCAGCAAGGAAATGATGCAACTATATCATGATACCAGCCACGAGTATCTAAGTAGCATTTGCAGGAGGAGACCATCAAATGGATGTCACCCCAAAAATGCTTTCTCATCCCCAATCCTAGCTTAAACGTGGTGTAGGAAGTCAGCCCCACCAAAGTACGAAATATTAAAGAGGCAGAAAAGCATGCCCAGTTTTCTTAATAGCCTCAAGTCATTTCTACCAGCTCTGTAGAAATGCAGATGTGATAATCCATTCAGAAAGGTTGGAGGCCTCAAGCTAGAAAACTTAGGAAGACAAAGACACCTAAAATCTACACACCCCACCCAAACTCTAAGACAGGACACAATAGGATTAACTCACAGATGCCACAGGGCACACTCAGACTCAGGTCAAAGTTCATGCCACAGGAACAACTCCAAACAAGGCTCCAGAGGGTACAAAAACCCACTGCCTACATCTTCCTGTCTTGACTCTCCTCTTCAATAAACCTCAACCTTCTTTCTAAAGCAGTCGCCATGTTGTTTATTCCTGGCTTGGACTGAACCATGATGAAGACTTTTCCTTCAACAGTATTTTGAAATGAGCTATTTCGACAGAAATATTGCCAATTGTCTCAACTCCGTGTTGTTCTGCTTCTTTCAATTTCTTGAGCTCCTCTTAGGAAAAACAGCCTAATCTTGCTCTGCAATATCACCAATATCATTTTAAATTATGATTGTAAGTTACATGCAGTCCTCCCACTTATGACCAGAATGGAGCCCCAAATTTCTGTTCCTAGGTGAGGCAGTTGTTAAATGAGTTTTGCCCCATTTTATGGCATTTTCTTGCCATAAGTGAACCACTGCCATTGTTAAGTTCATAGCACAGTTAATAAGTGATTGTGGCTAGTGAACAATCACTTAAATATGAGCCAACAGTGTGTTGCAGCTTCCAAAAACCAATGCAATCTGTAATGTATTGGGCTTTGTCTTGTTAAGGGAACACCACGTGGGTTAATTGCTGGTAGATTGCTTAAGCAGGTGTAGGAAGAAAAGTCTCCATCATGGTTCCTCCAAGCGGGGAATAAACATGGCAACTGCTTTGGGAAGAAGGTTGTAGTTTATTGCAGAGGAAAGGCAGACAGAAAGATGGATCCAACAGGAAAAGAAGGGCTGAGCACATGTGGGTAGTGGGTTTCTATACCCCCTGGACTCTATTGTTTGGAGTTATTTCCTGTTTCAAGATTTGTATTTCCTTTGTCACGTATTCTGTCCTGATCCTAGGTGTGCCACTCTAGGATTCTTGCTGGTTGTCTGTCCCAGCCCACCTCCCTGAGGCCAGGGTAATGGTTTACATCTGCATTTCTATAGAGATGGTTTCCACTTGGGGGAGGGAGACTTGGGGCTATTAAGAAAACCTGCGCATGCTTTTTCTGTCTCTTTAAGATCCTTTTAGGAAATATATTTTCCTGCCCTTTTAATATTTCCTTCTCTGGGGAGCTGACTTCCCACACAGGGACTTCCCACACAGGGAAGCTGCCTAACAGCCCCCAGCTCCTCAGACAACACGTCTCCAGTGCCGCCATTGGCTGCCTCTAGGGCAGCAATAGGTTGCTTTAAACCTATTGGCCGCTGCCTAGAGGCCAGGATATAAATTGCTGCATTCGCAGCCCTGTTTCTCAGTTTAGTTCCTGCAAGCAATAAACAATGATCTTTGCTGAACTCACTCGCCTCGTCTTGTCATTGAAGCAATGAACCCAGTATCTAACACAATCCTAAACTGCATTAACAGAGGGACAGAATCAAGATCACATGAAGTGTTAATACCATTTTACTATGCCTTGGTAAGGCCACACTTGGAATACGGGACCCAGTTTTGGTCACCACAATGTAAAAAGGATGTTGAGACTTCTAGAAAAAGTACAGCGAAGAGCAACAAAGATTATCAGGGTACTGGGGACTAAAACATATAAGGAACGATTGCTGGAATTGGATATGTCTAATTTAAAGGAGAAAAGGACCAGGGGTGACATGACAGCCGTATTCCGATATCTCAGGGACTGCCCCAAAGAAGAGGGAGTCAAGCTATTCTCCAAAGCGCCTGAAGGCAGGACAAGAAGCAACGGATGGAAACTCATCAAGGAGAGAAGCAACCTGGAACTAAGGAGAATCTTCCTGACAGTTAGAACAATTAACCAGTGGAACCGCCTGCCTCCAGAAGCTGTGAATGCTCCAACACTGGAAGTTTTAAGAAGAGACTGGGCAGCCATTTGCCTGAAATGGTACAGGGCTTCCTGCCTGAGCAGGGGGCTGGACTAGAAGACCTCAAAGTTCCCTTTCAACTCTGTTATTTTATTAGTCTGTAAAGCCTCCCCTGACTGTATGTTATTTGGCAGGACCAATTGTGCACAATCAAATTAGAAAGAGAGACAAATTGCTGCTTTCTTGAACAGCAGGGGAGCAAAATCTGTAGCTTTGTTATTTTGTAAAAGAAAAATCTGGGCTGTTCTCAATAACAGGGCAGCATTCCCCGTGTAATTAGGACTACCAGTTCTGTACTTGTCCAGGATTCTATATAGATGTATCTCTGTGGTCACCAGAATTTCAGATCCACTCAAGAGAAAATGAAACGTAGAATCTTAGAGCTTGAAGGAACCTGAGAGATCTTCTAGTCCAAACCCCTGCTCAGGGCAGGATACTTTATACTGTACTACCCCAGTCAAATGATTGTCCAGTCCATTTTTGAAAATCTCCAGTAATGAAGCATCCACCATTTCTGGTGGCAAGTTGTTCCACTGGTTAATTTTCTTCACTGTCAGGAAATTTCCCCTTAGTTCCAGGCTGCTTCTCTCCTTGATTAGTTTCCATTTGTTGCTTCTATATGGCAGCCACTCAAATATTAGAGCAGACATGTCAAACACAAGGCCCGGGGGCCGGATCTGGCCCGTGAAGTGGTTTCATGCGGCCCACAAAGCCATCCTGGAAACAGTGAGGGAACGGCCCCCACTGCCTTGGCCCTGGCCCAGAGACCCTCCTTCTGCCAGAGACCCCCAGATCTGTCCCACTCCTGCCCAGGCCCCCATAGGCACCCTTGATGCCAACGAGGTAGAGCTGGCCACGCCCACCCAGTAGGCCATACGCACTCTAGTCACGCCCACCCAGTAGGCCACGCCCACCCTGGCCACACCCACCCGGCCCCCTGAGGGCAACCGCAATGCTGATGCGGCCCTCGATGAAATTGAGTTTGACACCCCTGCATTAGAAGACTGCTAAATAAAACTTTGATTTTAGGTTTTCGATGTACAGATTCTTTTCTAGAAATGACATTTTCCCTCTTTCTTTTTGAGCTCTCTTTTCATTTGTATTGTGTATTTATATTTTTATAGGAGAGCCACTTTGTGGTTAAGGCACCAGTCTAGGAGACTGTGAGTTCCAGTTCCGCCTTAAAACATGAAAACTGTCTGGATGATTTGGGGCCAATCACCAGGAGACTGTGAGTTCTAGTCCCACTTTAGGCAGGGTAGCCACCTGAGTAACTTTGGGCCAATCACCAGGAGACGGGGAGTTCTAGACCCACCTTAGCCATGAAAGCTGGCTGGGTGATTTGGGGCCAATCACCAGGCAACAGTGAATTCTAATCCCGTCTTAGGCATAATAACCACCTGGGTGAGTTTGGACCAGTCCCTATCCCTCAGCCCAGCCAACCTCACAGGTTTGTTGTTGCGGGAAAAGTAGGAGGAGGAAATTAGGTTGCATATATTCTCCTCTCTGATTTATTGGTAATACAGTAACAGCAACGGGAAGATATGAATAAATAAATATTATAATACACTTTAATTTTAAAAAAGAACATTGAAAGTAGGACTTAGTAGTGACATTCTACAAACGCACCCAGACAGACAGAGACAGAAACCACAATGTTTTGCTGAAAACTGGTACAGGAAGTCTCAACTTGTTACTGCTACTGGGCCCAAAATTCCTGTTGTTAAGCAGATCGGTTGTTAGGTGAATTTTGCCCCATTTTACCACCTTTCTTACCACAGTTATTAAGTGAATCACTGGAGTTGCTAAGTTAGTTACACGGTTGTTAAGCAAATCTGTCTTCCCCCTTGGCTTTGCTTGACCCTGGGACACTGCAACCGTCATAAATGTTATTGTGTAGTGGGTCCGACGCAAGAGAGACGCCAGCCGGTGTGTGAGTTCAGCTCTTTATTGGAAGGGGAAGTGAACTGAGGAATGAGGGCTACCTGGCCTCCTTATATACCTGGCCAGGTAAGCTAACAGCCAATGGGGTTGGCCCTAGGTTTCCCGCCGAAACTGTCCAGGCCAACGCCCCCTGATGGCTGTTGCTATGCAGATGCCTGCATACATAACACCCCTCCCCCCTTAGAGAAGACCCACATAACAACAACATCATGCAACTACTATAACTATGAGTATATATATAAAAAAACAGTGGTGTCCTTGTGTGAGGGTCACTTGCACACATAGTCCGACAGGTAGGCTGGTGTCCTGTGTGGACGGGTGGATTGTCTGGGTGTGCTTGGCCCCTGGGCTTGGACCGTGGGTTCCTGAGGCCTTTGTGCAGGGCTGCAAGGAGCCGGCATCAGGAAGTCCTCCTCCTCTGGTCCCTGCCCTGTGACGTCCTCAGCTGGGTTGACCCCTCCTGGGGTGTGGTCCTCCTGTTGTTCGTGTGCGTTGAGTTCAGGGACGTGTGTGACGCGCTCAGGGGCGTGTGTGACGTGCTCAGGGACTCTTCCTCTGAGCTGATCGATGTGTCGCCTTATGCGTCTGTCCCCCTCCACCCCTACAATGTACGAAAGGGGTCCTGTTTTCCCGACCACTGTCCCCGGAACCCAAGGATGTCCAGCCCCATAGTTCCTTGCCCAGACCAGGTCCCCCAGGTTGAGGACCCTGTGTGTGGGTGATGATGGCAATGGTGATGGTAGTGATGCTGGTGGTGATGGTGATGATGGTGATGATGGTGATGTTGCCCTACCGGTTTCGGCTGCTACCTGGTCTGGGTGTAGGTGGTCCAGCTTGGTGATGAGGCGCCGTCCCCATCGCAGTTCTGCTGGGCTCTTGCCGGTAGCCACGCATGGTGTTGTGTGTTGGGCTAGTAAAAATTTGGCCAGTCTGTGGTGCCAGTCCCCGCTGATGATGCGCCGGAGTGCGTCTTTGGTCGTCCTTACCATCCGTTCGGCCTGCCCATTGGTAGATGGATGGAAAGGCGCAGAGGTGGCGTGCCTAATCCAGTTCGCCTTCAAGAACGCCTGGAAATCAGCAGCAGTAAATTGAGGCCCATTATCAGACACAATTACGTCAGGGAGGCCGTGTGTGGCAAAGAGAGCTCTGAGCACCTGGATTGTCCTCCCTGAGGTCATGTTGGGGACAGGGACTACCTCTAACCACTTGGAGTGACTGTCCACCACTACTAAAAATAGTTGACCCTGGAATGGCCCCGCATAGTCAATGCGAATGCGGGACCATGGCGTGTGTGTGTCCTCCCACCGGTGTACTGGTGCATGTGGCACTTCTGGCCTGGATCTCTGGCACGTATAACAGGCCTTGACCCGATCCTCAACCTCCTTGTCCAACCCGGGCCACCAGAGGTAGCTCCTAGCCAGTGCCTTCATCCTGACCACCCCCGGGTGCCCTTCGTGTAAGGAGTCCAATACCCTGGTGCGTAGTGCGGGTGGAATGATGACCCTGCTACCCCAAAGGAGGCACCCTTTGTGTGTGGAGATTTCATCGCGTCTAATGAAATAGGCCTGAAACTCTGGTCCCGGGGATTTCTCCTGCCACCCTGTGCAAACCCATGAGTGCACCCTGCCCATGATGTTGTCTGTGGCTGTGTGGCTGGCAATGTCCTTGGCAAGAACTGGGCACTCGGGTAGTTCCTGCAGGGCTAGGATCTGTGTGGCTGGTGCTGGGTCTGGGTCGTGTGTGTCTAGGGGGAGCCTACTTAGACCGTCTGTGTGGCCCATCTCCTTCCCTGGCTTGTGTACCAGCTTGCAATTGTACGCTGCAAGGAAGATGGACCACCGGAGCATCCTGGGGGACAGAATCTGGGGGGTTTGCCTGTCTGTAGTGAACAGGCCCAGGAGTGGTTTGTGGTCCGTGAAGACAGTGAACTCCCTGCCATATAAGTAATCGTGGAATTTCTTGATTCCTGCCACGATTGCCAGGGCTTCTTTGTCTATTTGGGCGTAGTTTCTTTCTGCTCCAGACAGTGTCCTAGAATAGTATGCTATGGGGACTTGTGCCCCGTTGGGCTCAAGGTGGCTTAGGACAGCGCCCACACCATAAGGGGATGCATCGCAGGCGATACAAATGGGCTTGGACTCAATGAAATGGGTTACTGTGGACTTGTCCGACAGCAATGCCTTCAGGGCCTTGAAGCTCTGATCATGGGTGGCCGTCCAGGCCCATGTTGCCTGTTTGTCTAGCAGCCTGTGGAGCGGTTCAGCGATGGCTGCCTTGTGTGGGAGGAATGTATGGTAGAAATTCAGCAGACCCAGGAATGCCTGAAGCTCTGCTTTGTTCTTGGGTGTGGGTGCTAGTTTGATGGCCCTCACCTTGGATTCTGTGGGGTGGATTCCCCTGGCGTCTAATCTGAACCCCAAAAATTCTGTGGAAAGAACGCCTATGCTGCATTTTTCCTTTTTGAGTTTGAGGCCAGCTGTGCGCAGCCTTGCCAGCACTTCCCTAAGCCTCCCTGCCAGTTCCTCTGCTGATGCTCCTGCGATCAGGATGTCATCAAAATAGGGGCAGACTCCTGGAATGCCCTTGAGTGTCTTTTCCATAACCTCCTGGAAAATGCCGGGAGCAACGCTGACTCCAAACTGCAGCCTGTTCACCCGGAACGCCCCCCTATGGGTTACTATGGTTTGGATGTCAGCTGTTTCCCTAGTGACTGTGAGTTGCTGGTACGCCTGTGCAAGATCGAGCCTTGCAAAAATGGCGCCGCCTTGGAGGGAAGCGAGAACGTGGCTGACCGCGGGAACCGGGTAAGCATGCGGGTTTAGGGCGCGGTTCACCGAGCACTTATAGTCGGCGCAGATCCTTATTTCCCCGTTGGATTTGAGGGGGGTCACGATGGGGGTTTCCCACTCCCCTCCATCTACAGGCTCTAAGATTCCCTGGGCCACCAACTTGTCTAGTTCACGCTCGATTTTGTGTTTGAGCGCAAACGGGACTCGCCACGGCCGGACCCTAACGGGGGGGACATTCGAGTTAAGCTTGAACGATATGGGGGCCCCGGTGTACTTGCCTAATGACCCGTCAAAGACGTCGGCGAACTCCCGGCAAACGGCCTCAACGGAGTCCCCCTGGATCCAATGGATACTGAGATTCCCAGGGCCTCAAACCAGTCCAGCCCAACCAGGCTGGCTCTGCGGCCCTCTACCACTACAACATCCAGGTGCCCTTCGCAACCCTTAAACCCCACTGAAATGGTGGCCTCCCCCTTCACCTTGACCAGCGAATTCTGAAAATCGGTCAGGGTTAATTTAGTAGGCCGTAATTTAATCCGTTGCTTGCTCCGGCTAATTATGTGGTTAAGGGTCTTGTCCAAAATAATCGAGACCGCTGATCCGGAGTCAAGCTCCATGCTGCAAGGGACACCTTGCAAACGGATTGTTAATCTAATTTTGGGTTTGAGCAGCCGGCGGCTACCCGTGTGGTTAATGGCCAGCCGGCTCTCGACATAGCCAATTTTTGTTTTGGTGGGGGCCCCAGTACCTTCGAATGGCGGTTCCTCCGGCTGCAGCTCGTGGATCTCCTCTCGGGGGCAGCGGCTACGGCAGACGGTGGCTATGTGGCCTGTTTTCTTGCAGGCCCGGCACGTGGCGGACCGGAACTTGCAGAGGCTGTGCATGTGGTTCCCACCACACCCTGCGCACCTCTGGGGAACGGCAGTGTTGCTGGGAGGCCTGGGCCTGTCTGGGCGTCTGGCTCGCTGGTCGGGGTTCAACTTCCACTGGAGGAGGTCGATGCTCAGGTCGTCCTCCTCTGTGGCCCCTTGCCGGTGGATGCTGGTTGCCTGGTTGCCGGGCCGGGTTCCCTGGCAGGCTTGGACGGCCCCACAGGCCGCTTCGTGGGCTAGGATGGCGTCCTCGGCTTCCTGGAGAGAGACCTCCTCTCTTTCGAACAGGCGCTCCTGCAACCGCCTGTCGCGTAGGCCGCAAATCAGCCGGTCCTGTAGTCGCTCCTCCAAATTTGTGAACCTGCAAGCGACGGCAGCTTCCCGTAGGGCGGCGAGGAAGTCGGCGCTGGTCTCGTCGGGGCGCTGGTCCCTTTTCTCAAATTGTGACCGTGCAGCCACCTTGGAGCGCCGGGGCCTGAAATGTGCGTTGAGCCTGGCCACGAGGTCTCGGTACGTGACGGTGTTGATGGCCTCCTGGGAGAACAGGTTCGCGGCGACTTCCAGCAGCGCTGGTCCCCCAAGGCAGAGCAGGGCGGACGCCTTTGCACCGTCCTCCGATATCTGATTGAACCGCATGTACAGTTCAACGTGAGCCAGGTAACGGGTCCAGGTTTCGGGGTGGCGGGTCTTGAATTCGCGGGGTTGTCCGGCTCTAGCCATGGCGGCAGTTGGTCGTGGATGTGGCGCTTGGCGTTGCCGGTTCGGCTGGCGGTCGTGGGGGGAAGAAGGAAAAATGCCTTTCCCTTCAGCTCGCCGAGCGTTTCCCCAGTGACTTCAGCTCTTGGTCGGCAGCAATCCCACCTTCGTCGGCACTATTGTGTAGTGGGTCCGACGCAAAAGAGACGCCAGCCGGTGTGTGAGTTCAGCTCTTTATTGGAAGGGGAAGTGAACTGAGGAATGAGGGCTACCTGGCCTCCTTATATACCTGGCCAGGTAAGCTAACAGCCAATGGGGTTGGCCCTAGGTTTCCCGCCGAAACTGTCCAGGCCAACGCCCCCTGATGGCTGTTGCTATGCAGATGCCTGCATACATAACAAATGTGAACCAGTTGCCAAGCCTCTGAATGTTGATTGTTTGACCATAGGGATGCTGCAACCATTGGAATTGTAGAAAATGGTCCTAATTCGCTATTCTCAGGCCGTTGTAACTTTGAACAGACACTAAATGAACTGCTGTACTAGCTGTAGTTACTTCCAGTAAAGGTATGGACTGGGTCTATCACCTACACATTGTTGTGACTCTATTTAACACAACAGGGACACAAATACTACAATTGTAGCCTTCTGAACTTTCATCCTGGCTCCCAACAAACCTGGTTTGTTTGGGGCAGGGATAGGCAACCTTGGCTCTTTTATGATTGGTGGACCAACTCCCAGAATTCTTGAGCCAGCGTGGCTCAGCTTGGAAACTCTCCCTTTCCCCTCAGCATGGCTGGCTCAGGAATTCTGGGAGTTGAAGTCCACCAGTCATAAAGCGGCCTAGGCCTAGGCCAGGGGTAGGCAACCTTGGCTCTTTTATGACT
The DNA here is from genome assembly GCF_947247035.1 of Vipera ursinii. NCBI lineage: Eukaryota > Metazoa > Chordata > Lepidosauria > Squamata > Viperidae > Vipera > Vipera ursinii. Next base: position 38,748 of record NW_028148446.1, on the reverse strand, counting down.
GGTGGACTTCAACTCCCAGAATTCCTGAGCCAGCATGGCTCAGCTTGGAAACCTCTCCCTTTCCCCTCAGCATGGCTGGCTCAGGAATTCTGGGAGTTGAAGTCCACCAGTCATAAAGCGGCCTAGGCCTAGGCCAGGGGTAGGCAACCTTGGCTCTTTTACGACTGGTGGACTTCAACTCCCAGAAATCCTGAGCCAGCATGGCTCAGCTTGGAAACCTCTCCCTTTCCCCTCAGCATGGCTGGCTCAGGAATTCTGGGAGTTGAAGTCCACGAGTCATAAAAGAGCCGAGGTTGGCTACCCCTGGTTTGGGGCAAAAGCTGGTTTAACCCGGTAAGCTGCTGAGGTGGCAACTTCTTCAAGGAAGCACATTGTATCTGTAGCCTAAGCACGCCACTTTCATGAGAACTGGCTGCAGATGGATTCAATTAACTGAGCTCCAGGGACAAAACCTCTGGAATTAGCTCGGCTTATTGATTTTTCTAAGCCAACGCACACACTTGGGTGGCTTGTGCTGCCAGGAGATTAAATAGAAAACACAGTGGTGGAGATTAGAGGTGGGACCTGACTAAGCGGTTTAGAAAGAAGACTATATCTTCAGTACGGCCACAATGGAGCCCAAAATTTCTGTTGCTAAGCGAGACAGTTTTTAAGCATGTTTCGCCCCATTTGACAACCTTCCTTGCCACAGTTGTTAAGTGAATCCCGGCAGTTGTTAAGTTAGTGGCACGGTTGTTAAGTGAATCTGGCTTCCCCGTTGATTTTGCTTGTCAGAAGTTCGCAAAAGGGGATCACGTGACCCCAGGACACTGAAACTGTCATGAATATGAGTCAAGCGTCAGAATTTTGATCAGGTGACCACGGGGAAGCTGCAACGGTCGTAAGTGTGAAAAAACGCCATAAGTCATTTTTTCCAGTGCTGTTGTAACTTTGGGTGGTCACTAAATGTAGTCCTGTAAGTTACCCATAGCTAAAGTTCCTGTTTGTGGAACTCCTGGGAAAAAGAATGAAAATATTTTCCTGTACTTCGACAAGCCAACTGCAAAATTTGATTCCACAGCCCCATAATTTAATTTAGCTCACTTCAGTAGCCCCATAACTCAATTTAGTTGAGTTCAACAGCCCCATAACTTCCATTCCCCACCATCCAGTCAGAGCCGGGGAAGCTTCTTAGATGAGAAGCGAAACATCTTCAAAGAAAAAAATAAGAAAGTCCAGATGCCTCCTGAAAAAAGCACCTTTGGGATAACCAAGACCTGGATGGCTGAGAATCTCCCTAGATACCCATAACTTAAAGGTTTCTTTGCTAAGCTGTTTTGCTGGTGCCCTCAAAATGTGTGGACTTCAATTCCCAGAATTCTCTGGAACAGACATCATATATATGGGGATCACTCAGAGTGAAAAAAAATCAGCTGAAAACAAGGAGAGAAAACTATAGAACAGACATGTCAAACACAAGGCCCGGGGGCCGGATCCAGCCCGCGAAGTGGTTTCATGTGGCCTGCGAAGCCATCCTGGAAACAGTGAAGGAACGGCCCCTGCTGCCTTGGCCCTGGCCTAGGCCAGCCGGGAGCCAATGTACAATTTCGTGGTGGCCATCTATGCTGAAATACATTCACTTAGCTCACAGGTCTGCAACCCATGGCTCCGGAGCCACATGCGGCTCTTTCAGCCATCTCCTGCGGCTCCCAGTCCTCTGCCATGTGCAGTCTAAAAAAAAAAGTGGGACTAAAAAAGTTCAACCAATCAATTCAAGTATGCAGGGTAGGTGCATATCTCGCCTTGGCTCCACTCTTCAAACCCTGTTCTGCGCATGCGCACATGTATGTGCATGGGCACACATTTTTTGCAGCTCCCAGTTTTTCCTTTTGTGAGGGAACCAGTTCCTAGTGGCTCTTTCACTGTTTCAGGTTGCTGACCCCTGACTTAGCTCCACAAGGCCATCTGGAAACTGAAGGACCAGCCCATGCCACCGCGGCACTGCCCCCTGGGCGCACGCTGGGGAGGTATCACCCTTTGTGAGGAATTAAGAAATGCACCATCGCCTGGAAGTGGCCAGCATATGACCCTGCCTACTGTGGGCAGGCTAGGGCTTGGGCAGCATTGCTCAGGTAACATCGACTCTCATGCTGCTCGTGGCATCCCCTCCCCCAGAGCCCACCAAGCCAGATATGGGAAGTAGGCGAGGGCCATGTGCTGGCCACTTCCAGGCGATGGTGCATTTCTTCATTCCTCACAAAGGATGACACTTCCCCAACTGCGTTCGTTTCTTGCCTGTTTTTCTCCCTCCCTCATCTCAAATATTTTCCTACCACTCTGTTCTTGGAAGGAAGGAAGGAGGGAGGGAGGGAGGGAGGGAAGGAAGGAAGGAAGGAAGGAAGGAAGGAAGGAAGGAAGGAAGGAAGGAAGGAAGGAAGGAAGGAAGGAAGGAGAGAGAGGGTCTGAGGGAAGTCCTGCCTTAGTCCTGCCCTGATTCCCTTTCACCATCCCCTTGCCCCCTCCTCCTGGCCTATCCTGGGGGGTCTCCCTATTGCTAAGGTAGCTTTGGATACAGAGCCAGGTCTGCTCAAATGGAGAGGGAGTGGGCCTCCCTCTTGACTTTGCCCTCGTACCCATCATGAGCAACCTGGCTAAGGAGAACAAGCACAGCAGCAGCAGCCTTGAGGAGGAGGTAAGTGCAGCTGGGCGCCCACTTGGGGAAGTGGAGCTGGGCTTAGTGCCGCGGGTGCTTGATGGCTGGGCTGGGCATTTGACCTCCACGCCACCGTCCAACCCCCCCCAAGGCCTGAGAGGAACAGTGAGGCTCCTCCAGTAGACCATGCCTTGGCACTTGCCCTGGTCCCATCTCCTTCTGCCAGAGACCCTCAGATCTGTCCCACTCCTGCCCTTAATGCAAATGATGTAGAGCTGGCCACACCCACCCAGGCCACACCCACCCGGCCCGCCAAGGGCAACTGCAGTGCTGATGTGGCCCTCCATGAAATTGAGTTTGACACCCCTGCTATAGAATTTCCACTTTCATGTATACGTTCATTTTCCATCCTCTATGCTTGCTAGGTAGGTTGCCAACTGTGGTTTCCTGATAGTAGAGAATATTTGTAGCTCAGAGTTGAACTGTGGGGTCCTTGGTGCTCTCTGAGTTTGATTGCTTTTTTGCAGGCGTTTCATGACCCAACTAGGTAACATCAACAGGGCTAGACTAGAGTGGGGTTTGCAGAGAGGAGGAGGAGGACTGGGGGAGGGGGAAGGGGAAGGCAGTGGCGTAGCGTGGGGGGTGCAGGGGGGGCCGGCCGCACCGGGCGCAACATCTGGGGGGGCGCCCATTAAGCTCGCCGGAGGAGGACGATTCCGCTTCGCCGAGGGTCGGTGGTAGTGGGGGGACGGCAGCCGGTCAAGCCCGGCAACGCGTCCGATCCCGCCACCGGCACGGCACCTCTCCGTCCGCCGACGCCCCGTTGGGATCAGGCCAAGGCGCGTTGGGACGGGGCAAAGAGAAGAGCAGCGCCGCTGCCACCCTTTCCGTGCCGGATTCGCACCCGGGGCCAAAAAAAAATAAAATAAACAAAGGCGCCAAGGAGGGCCCGCTCAGCGGCGCTTCGGAAGGCCCGAGTGGGCTCTGCCGCTTCGTCTCCGTGATCGCGCGCGAAGCCAAGCTGGGGATGGAGGCAGCCGGCAAAGGCTCGGCTTACGAGCCTCGCGGAAGATCAGCCACCCACTCGCGGGAGGGGCGGAGCGGGACGCCGCAGTGTCCACGTGGCTCCACGCCGTGGTTAATCCCCGCTGCACCTGCGGCTGCCATGGCGGGGGGAAAAGGAACGGCGGGTTAAGTTTGCGAGGGACGAGTTACTCGCCTTTTTTTTATTTCCCTCCACCCCACCCCACCCCACCCCGCTCGCTTCTTTTTCCCCAGGGAATCTGAAGCTACTTTGCGCACATCAAAAGCCTTGAGTATTTGCGGCTGAACTCTGAAAATCGCTGACCCGAAGGCAGCCCTCTCAAAGCACCAATCCAAACGGAAGCGGGGGGGGGGGCAGAGATTCATTCGCCCCGACCCACCTTTATTCATGGAGGCGTACATCACATGCCAATTTTTTTTTTATTTAGGGTTTTGATGAACACACGACAAGGGGAGCAATAGTCGTCCCTGGCATTCCTTTAAGCCAGTGGTGTAGCGTGGGGGGGTGCAGGGGGGGCCGGGCGCAACATCTGGAGGGGCGCATTAGATGCATTTTACTTTAATTACATCAGTATTTTCATAACAAACAATACATGTGCTTAGGGGGTAAGGGTTTCTTTAACTAATCTAGTGGAAGAGACTCGAGTGCTAAAATCCACGGGTTAGGGGGCGCAAATTACTTGCCTTGCCCCGGGTGCTGACAACCCACGCTACGCCACTGGGGGAAGGGGAATGACAGTGGCATGCTAGGTCCTCTCTGAGCCAGTTTATTTTCTTGCAGACGTTTCATGACCCAACTAGGGAACATCATCAGAGCTAGAAGGGAGTGGGGTTTGCAGAGAGGAGGAGGAGGAGTACACGGTCTTTGGTGCTCTCTAAGCTTGGTTGTTTACTTGAAGATATTTCATGACCCAACTAAGTGACACCAACAGTGCTAAAAGGGAGGAGGAGAAGGAGGATTGTGGGATCCTTAGTGCTCTTTGAGCTTCGTTGCTTTCTTCAGACGTTTCATGACCTGAGTAGGGAACATCATCAGTAGCAGAAGTGAGTGGGATTTGTTCTCTGGCTCATCCTGATTAAGAACATGGGTTCTCAAGGGAATCTCCCAAAAAGCCAATGCAGTCCTCAGCTGCATCAACAGACGGACAATGTCAAGACAATGAAAAGTGATAATATCATTTTACACCATGCTGGTAAGACCACACTTGGAATACTGCATCCAGTTCTGGTCATCGCAACACATAAAAGATGGAAAGACTCTGGAAAGAGTGCAGAGAAGAGCAACAAAGATGATTAGAGGCTGGAGATTAAATCATATCATGAACGGTTGCTGGAATTGGGTATGTTTAGATTAATGAAGAGAAGGACGAAGGGTGACATGATAGCAGCCTTCCAATATCTCAGGGGCTGCCCCAAAGAAGAGGGAGTCAAGCTATTCTCCAAAGCACCTGAAGGCAGGACAAGAAGCAACAGATGGAAACTAATCAAGGAGAGAAGCAACCTGGAACTAAGGAGAAACTTCCTGACAGTGAGAACAATTAACCAGTGGAACCACCTGCCTCCAGAAGCTGTGAATGCTCCAACACTGGAAGTTTTTAAGAAGAGACTGGACAGCCATTTGTCCGAAATGGTATAGGGTTTCCTGCCTGAGCAAGGGGTTGGACTGAAGACTTTCTCTCTGTAGGGCTGGAGGTGATGGAAGCATTAAAAGTATGCTGAATGTTGGATCCATTCTTGGAATGACTTCAGCTTGTGACAACATGAAGCTCCTAATCAGAGATGGACAGCCCGGATGAGGCTCATGACCGGCTGATGAGCTCCTTAGGAGGTTGATTGGAGGTTGATTTTGCTGTTTCCTGGGCTTTGTCTGTGGAGATGCTCACTCATCCAAGTCACAGTTGTCTTAAAGATGCTTCCCCCCCCCGCCCCTTCAAAAAGCAAATGGACTGGGGTTTTTTTTCCTTGAGGAAGAAGAAAAAGACATCTCGCTTCTCATCTAAGAAGCTTCATCAGTTCTGATGGCAGGGAGTGGAATGGACAGAAGGAAGGATAAGTACAGATAATCCTCGACTTACAAAGTCACAACGGCATGGGGGGGGAAAAAGTGACTTATGACCATCTTTCACACTTATGGCCGTTGCAGCCATCCCCATGGTCATGTGATCAAAATTCAGAGGCTTTTGGGAGGGGTCAGCTGAGGTCATAAGTCAAGGACTACCTGTAGTGATATTTGAGACTGGATGTGGGGTGTGAGGGAATGGACGGATAGGTTCTGCCAGGATGGGTGGAAGGGTAATACTTCTTTGCAGTGATCTGCTTGTTAGGAGTCTGCCTGACAGGTTTATCTGTGCCCTCAAGGTCACCTGAAGGTCAATTAGTTGTGGGATCTTCTTGGGACTGCTGCAAGGGCTGAGCTGTAGACTGGAGACAGGGGGTGTCTTATTCCTCCCCCTCTGTTGAGGAAGGGGTGTTCACGTTCCATTACAGATGGACTCTCTTTCACACCAATGGTCCTTTCTATCCAAAATGTAAACTTTCCTGAGATTTCTACTGCTAGATAGATGTAGGATCTCGGAGGAAGAGAAGAAGAACAGAGCTAGCCAACCGTTGCCTTCCTCGGTCCTCTCTGTAGCAAGGCTTGCCTTGTGGACCAGCTGACAAGATGAAAACCACAAGGCATGTACCCCAGGTGATTTTTTCAGGGGGCACCTGGACTTTCTTGTTTTTCCTTTGAAGACGTTTCGCTTCTCATCCAAGAAGCTTCTTCAGCTCTGACTGGATGGTGGGGAATGGAAAGATTTATACTGCTTGCAGACAGCTGGTCATTTGCCCTCTTTTAGAGAGTCCTTGAGGCCACCTGGAGGTTTTATCTGTGTCCTCAGGGTCACAGTCTTCCTCCTCCTTCTCCTCCTCCTCCTCCTCCTCCTCCCTTCAAGCACTGATGATGTTCCCTAGTTGGGTCATGAAATGTCTGCAAGCAAACAACCAAGCTCAGAGAGCACCAAGGGCCCCCACAGTTCAACCTCGACCTAAAATATTCTCTTTTATCAGAGACAATCATCCCAGCTTGATATTGACCAGGCTTTAACCCTGATGGATTCATCTTAAAAACAAAGAAGCCTACTTTGAAGTCATCCTTTGGGATACTTTCTACACGTGATTTTCTCCTAATGCAACTCTGATCCGAGATTTAATGGGAACAGCATGACATCTCTTTGGGCATGTGCAGAAAAAGAGGCTGGGTGGAATTTAGACGGTAGTTCCACAGGGGAAGTGAGGTTGAAACCTACCCCACCTGTTAGCATCTTGTGAAGGACTGCAGCATCTCATTTAATGTCCAGGGAGATTCTCCGTCATCCAGGTCATGGTTGTCCCCCAGGTGCTTTTTTCAGGGGGCATCTGGACTTTCTTGTCTTTCTTCTGAAGACGTTTCGCTTCTCACCCAAGAAGCTTCTTCAGCTCTGACCGGATGGTGGGGAATGGAAGGATTTATACTGCTCGCAGACAGCTGGTCGTTTTCCTTCTTTTAGAGAGTCATTGAGGCCACTTGTGGGTTTATCTGTGTCCTCAGGGTCACCCGAGGTGTGGAGCCTTCTTGGCTGCAGGATGTTTTCTGCCCTGGGTCCCTTCCCTGTAGGAGACAGGCGGAGGATGTTGGGGATGTGTCTGTGCTGTCTGGATCTCAGACTGAAGCGCAGATGGTTCCTGTAGCCTGCCATGTTTTCTGGAAGTCCGTTCACACTCCTGCAACCATTTGAAAGGTGTTCATCTCAAAATGCACCGCTAAATGTCCACGGAAGTTCTCAGTCATCCAGGTCACCGTTGTCCCAAAGGTGCTTTTTTTCCAGGAGCAGCTGGACTTCTGTTTCTTTTGAAGACTTTTGAAATCCAGACAGCACAGACCTGTCCCCAACAGCCTACGCCTGTCTTCAACCATGAAGGGACCCTGGGCAGAAGAACATTCTGCAGCCAAGAAGGCTCCACACCCATTTGCACCACTCAGGTGACCCTGAGGAGACAGGTTGCAGTGTATGCCTCCCAGTATACACAAAGGACAGCACAGCAGGAGGCTGATGGTGCAGATCAGCAGAGGGGTTGGACAGCTCCGGGCGTTAACTGCTCACTCAGGATAAGCCTAATGACTTAAGCTGTTGACAGCCCCAGGCATGGTCAGCCTGGTGGGAAGCCAGGATCTACACCCATTGTCACCTGCACTGGCAGGAAGCCCAGGTTTGAACTGATTGGATGCCATCCACCTGGGCAGGTACAAATAGACGCCAGGCTTCCCTGTTTCCCCAGTTCGTTCTGTTCAGAATAAACTCATCTTTACCCCAGCTCTGTGTCCATCTCTATGTGAAGCACGCGACTTTACACAGGTAAACCCCCAAGTGGCCTCAATGACTCTAAAAGAAGGCAAATGACCGGCTGTCTGCAAGGAGTATAAATCATTCCATTCCCCACCTTCCGGTCAGAGCTGAAGAAGCTTCTTGGATGAGAAGGGAAACGTCTTCAAAAGAAACACAAGAAAGTCCAGTTGACTCCGGGGGGAAAAAAAAGGCCCAACCTGGATGACTGAGAATCTCCATAGACATAAGGCATGTAGCTGCCTCCACATCACTAACAGCTGCTTGTATTATGAAAGGCTTCTCTGGATTTGGGAGGCAACAAAAAAATCATTTTAGGCTTTCAAATGCTGCTTAACATTCAAAAGTACAGTTTAATGGCTGACTGGCTTTGGGTTTTTTCCCCTTTCCGTTTTTTTAATAAGTTGGTTATAGTGTGTGCAAATGTGGGTATGAACTGTCTATAGCAAGGGTAGGCAACCTCGGCTCTTTTATGACTCGTGGACTTCAACTCCCAGAATTCCTGAGCCAGCGAGTCTCAGCTTGGAAACTCTCCCTTTCCCCTCAGCATGGCTGGCTCAGGAATTCTGGGAGTTGAAGTCCACGAGTCATAAAGTGGCCTAGGCCTAAGCCAGAGGTAGGCAACCTCGGCTCTTTTATGACTCGTGGACTTCAACTCCCAGAATTCCTGAGCCAGCATGGCTCAGCTTGCAAACCTCTCCCTTTCCCCTCAGCATGGCTGGTGTTTGGTTCAGGTAGACAATGACTCAGAGTGGTTCACAATGAAAGAGTTTATTCAATACACATAAGTCAACTGTCAACTGTCAAATGTTTCAAGCTTTTATAGTAGAACTGTTTAAACTGTAACCAATCATCAATCGCTATTTTCCCGCTTCTTTGCAACTTTAACCAATGGTTGCACCAGAATCTCCTGCTTCAAGAACCCACTTTTGCAACCTGCTATTTACATGTTTGCAACTATTTACAGACACAACACCCCTTACCCCCCAGTTGTTGTTATTTATTGACATAGTCTCTTAAGTATTTGGGTGGCCTATGGACCCTTGATGGATATCTATTGGTTTGGATACCTAAGTCATTTCTATCAGATTGTCTGCTTGGCTGGCTTACACTGGTGGACCTGGACTCTTGGCTAATTGGCTCAGAAGCTTCTCTGCTAACAAGTTGTGGTTGTTGTTGTGTTAGATGTTCTGCCATCGCTGGCCTGCTCAAAGGGGGCAGCTCCCAGTCAAATTGACTGTGTTGTTGTTGGTTAGCTGTGGACGGACTGGTTTGCATTTCTGCTTCCCCACTAACTGGCAGGTTGTTATCAATAAGCCATGATGCAATGTTCCCCCCGTGTATACTTTGATCCCCATCAACTGGCATGCAACCAATAGTTCTCTTCCTTAGCTGATCTATATGTCTTTTGCTAACCCTGTTCTCTTCCCCCTCAATAGTGTAAGACAAAGGTCCCAATATCTCAGTGACCACCCCTGGGACCCATTTGTCCCCTTGTGCATAATTCCTGGCCCAGACTAGGTCCCCAATCTTGAATGATCTGTTTGGAATGTCCGGTTCCGCACTTGATGGTAGTCTGTCAGGATGTAACCTGTCCAGTTTGGTGGTTAATCTTTTTCCCCACCTCATTTCTGCCGGGCTTTTTCCGGTAGCCGTGCACGGGGTCGTATGTTGGGTCAGCAAGAATTCTGCCAGTCTTTGGTGCCAATCGCCACGGATGATTCTCTTTAATGCATCTTTAGTGGTCCTCACGTTTCGTTCAGCCAAGCCGTTGGTGGACGGGTGGAAGGGTGCTGATGTCGTGTGTTTAATCAAGTTGGCCCTGAGGAAATCCTGGAATTCAACAGAGGTGAATTGGGGCCCATTATCTGACACAATTACATCAGGTAACCCATGAGTGGCAAAGAGGCCCCTTAAAACTTGTATTGTTTTACCAGAAGTCATTGAACTGACGGGTACTACCTCTAGCCATCTAGAGAAACTGTCCACTACTACTAGAAAGGTTAACCCCTGGAAAGGTCCAGCAAAATCTATATGAATGCTGGACCAAGGATTCCTGGCCAACTCCCACTTATGAGTACGTGTGTGTTGCAGCTCAGGTCTAGAACGTTGACACAAATAGCAATTAGAAACACATTCTTCAATGTCCTTGTCAAGTCCTGGCCACCATAAGTGACTCCTAGCCAATGCCTTCATACGTACTATTCCAGGGTGACCCTCGTGTAGTTCTAATAAAATTGTAGGTCTGTGGATTTCGGGAATGACAACACTGTTTCCCCACAGAACACATCCCAAATGGGATGACAGTTCATCCTTTCTTCTAAAATATGGAATATACTTGGCATCCGGGTTGGTACCCACTAAGGACCCAGGCCATAATTCTTTTTAGGATATGGTCATTATTTGTTGCCACAGCTATATCTTTAGCGGTTAAGGGGCAATCAGGAATGTCCTGTAAAGACATTATTTGTCCCACAGGGGCAGGGTCTTCCTCAGTGTTATTTAATGGCAGTCTGCTAAGGGCGTCTGCATGTCCCATTTCCTTGCCCGGTCTGTGTTGAAGGGAGAATGAATATGCTGAGAGGAAAATTGACCACCTCAGCATTCTGGGCGACATTATTTGGGGTGTCTGTTTATCAGTGGTAAACAGTCCCAATAATAGTTTATGGTCAGTGAGTATGGTAAAGTTCCTACCATAAAGGTAATCATGGAACTTTTTAACTCCTGCCACGATTGCTAATGCTTCCCTATCAATCTGTGCATAATTCCGCTCTGCTTTAGTAAGCGTCCTGGAATAATATGCGATTGGCTTTTGAACACCATGACTGTCCAAGTGGCTGATAACAGCCCCCACACCGTAAGGTGAAGCATCGCAAGCTAAATAAATTGGTTTATTTTCAATAAAATGGGTTACTGTTGATTGGCTAGAAAGAATGTCTTTTAATGTTTGGAAACTAACTCTATGTTTGTTAAGCCACTGCCAAGGGGTTTTTTTATCTAAAAGTCTATGAAGAGGTTCTGCTATGGCAGCTTTGTGTGGCACAAATGTGTGGTAAAAATTAACTAAGCCGAGGAAGGCTTGTAATTCAGCCTTGTTTTTTGGTTCTGGTGCCAATTTAATTGCTTTGATTTTATCAGGGGTAGGATGAATTCCATTTTTGTCTATCCTAAATCCTAGAAATTCAGTGGACTTAACCCCAATGCAACATTTTTCCTTTTTTAATTTCAGTCCAGCCCTCCTTAACCTTTCCAATACCTGTTCCAGACGCTCTGCTAATATTTCTTCATTTCTTCCAGCTATCAGGACATCATCAAAATAAGGGCATACACCAGGTATGCCCTTTAAGGTCCTCTCCATCACTTCTTGGAAGATGCCTGGAGCTGCTGCAATACCAAATTGCAGTCTGTGGACTCGGAACGCCCCCTTGTGGGTAACAATCGTCTGAGCTTCAGCAGCCTCTTCAGAAACAGTTAATTGCAAATACGCCTGCGCCAAGTCTAACTTGGCAAATATGGCGCCGTCCTGTATCGTGGCGAGGACCTGCTTCACCGTCGGGACCGGGTAAGCATGTTTTTTCATTCCAAGGTTCAGGGTGGCTTTGTAGTCAGCTCAGATCCTCACATCCCCGTTAGGTTTAAGGGGTGTGACGATCGGCGTTTCCCACAAACCACCCTCGACTGGTTCCAGGACGCCTTGGCCTACAAGCTTATCGAGCTCGGCCTCGATTTTTTGCTTCAGGGCGAAAGGCACCCTTCGGGCCTTAAGCCTGATGGGTTTAACCAACGGGTCTAGATTAAATTTAATTGGGGGCCCTTTGTATTTAACTAAAGACCCATCGAATACGTCTGCGAATTCACCGCAGACTGATTCGAGGGTCTTATTTTTAATAACTGAGTTTATTCCCCCTATCCAAATGCCCAGGGCAGGAAACCAGTTAAGGCCTATTAGACTAGTCCTCTGGCCTTCAGTAACTATTAAATCTAAAGCTCCCTTAAACCCCTTAAATTTAACACTAAGGGTAATTTTCCCTTTAATTTTTATTGGGGTTTTTTGGAAGTCGGTCAATTGGATTTTGGTTGAACTAAGTGGAATTTTTCTGCCACTTATTTGTTCAATCTTTTTCAGGGTTTCACTGGATATTATGGACACTGAGGCCCCTGAATCTATTTCCATTTTGCAAGGAACCCCTTGCAATTGGACTATGATTTTTAATTTTCCTTCCGGAAAATTATTAATTTTTCCCTTCCTACTATGATTGACTCGCGCCACCTCCCCACGGTTCAGAAATTTAGCCCACGGTCTAGGGGTCTCTTTGCCACTATAGTAAGGGGTTACCTTACCTTCGGGCCAAACGTCGACTTCATGTAGGCGATTGTCGCGTGCACGACCCCTGCAGATGGCTTGGATGTGGCCGGTCTTCCCACACGATCTACATCTGGCGGTACAAAATCTGCAAGTGGCGCGGGGATGGTTGCCCCCGCAGCTGCCACACCAGTTGTCGTTGTCGCGCGGTCTCGTTGCGGTGTCTCTCCATTGTCGTTGGGTCGCTGTCACTTGTCGTTGCGGTGTTGCAGTTTGGGATCGGCGGTTCGGTTCAGGCCCGTCGCTTCGGGATGGTTTTGGCGCCATTTTCCCAAATCGTCTGGTGACCTCGGCGATGTCATCTTCCCATTGCTGATCCACCTCCCCGCAGTCCACAAGGCCTTCTTGATTGATTTCGGCAGACGCAGCCATGCTACTACGGGGGGGGTCGCGATACCCGGTGGATTCATACGTTAGCAGTTCGTCCAGTATTTCTTGCAAATCACCGGTGGGCTTAGCGATTATTCTATTTTGTAGATGCTTGTCTCGCAAGCCCAGTACCACTCGGTCCCGAATTCTGATTTCCAAGTTGTCGTACTTGCATCGTACTGCGGCTTCTCTGACTGCAGCCACGAATTTTTGAATTGATTCGCCCGGCCTCTGGTTTCTTTTTTCGAAGATACGACGCCAAAAGAGTTTGGATCTCCTTGGCGTGAAATGTACTTTTAGTTTAGCTAACAGATCGGCATACGGAACACTTGAGACCGGCTGTGGTTGACAGAGTCCTACAGCGATCCGATATACTGGTGTGCCGCAAATTGTCAGTAACGCAGCCGCCTTTTTTCGGTCGTCCGTTATCCCGTTAACGAGCAGGAATCCTTCGACCTGTCCTACATATTCTTCCCAGTCCTCTGGGAAGCTTGGGTCGAATTCTTTTAAGGACCCGATTTGCGCCATTCGGAGGATTGTTGATTCCGCCGCGGCCGCTTGGTTGACTGTGACTTCTTTTCAAATTTGCCGCCTTTGCGCAGCTGTTCCGCTGAACCTTCTCTGGCCTGCCGTCTATCCCACCCTCGTCGCCAATTGTTTGGTTCAGATAGACAATGACTCAGAGTGGTTCACAATGAAAGAGTTTATTCAATACACATAAGTCAACTGTCAACTGTCAAATGTTTCAAGCTTTTATAGTAGAACTGTTTAAACTGTAACCAATCATCAATCGCTATTTTCCCGCTTCTTTGCAACTTTAACCAATGGTTGCACCAGAATCTCCCGCTTCAAGAACCCACTTTTGCAACCTGCTATTTACATGTTTGCAACTATTTACAGACACAACAGCTGGCTCAGGAATTCTGGGAGTGGAAGTCCACAAGTCATAAAGTGGCCTAGGCCTAAGCCAGAGGTAGGCAACCTCGGCTCTTTTATGACTCGTGGACTTCAACTCCCAGAATTCCTGAGCCAGCATGGCTCAGCTTGGAAACCTCTCCCTTTCCCCTCAGCATGGCTGGCTCAGGAATTCTGGGAGTTGAAGTCCACCAGTCATAAAGCGGCCTAGGCCTAGGCCAGGGGTAGGTAGCCTTGGCTCTTTTATGACTCGTGGACTTCAGCTCCCAGAATTCCTGAGCCAGCATGGCTCAGCTTGGAAACCTCTCCCTTTCCCCTCAGCATGGCTGGCACAGGAATTCTGGGAGTTGAAGTCCACCAGTCATAAAAGAGCCAAGGTTGCCCACCCCCTGGTCTATAGAAATTGGCAAAACCCAGGAAGTTTTGCATCCCTTTGCACCTGGGGAGTTTCCCACTCCTTTATAGCTTTTACTTTCCCTGGCTCCATTTCTACGATATCCCAGGTAGTCTAAACCAGGGCTTTTTAACCTTTTCACCCATTGTACCACTTTTAGGATATGGCAACATCCGAGTACCACCAGTCGCCTAGCAAGGTGTCAAAAACTTGATGACCAAAAAAAGGGGGAAAAAGTGAAGTACAGGTAGTCCTCGACTTACAACAGTTCGCTTAGTGACTGTTCAAAGTTACAATGGCACTGAAAAAAGTCCCCCCCCACAAGCCACAGCCAAGCAAGACACCTGCCTGCCCGCCTGGAGGCGCTCTTCCTCCTGTCCAAGGTTTTCATTGTTGTGGGCATTTCTGTTGAGGATTAGCAGCGGGGATGGAGGGGTGGTGTTTGGTTTTTATTTTTCCCCCTTCTCCTGGGGGGGCGCGTTGCAGCAGGTTTTGGTCACTTCACATGGCCCTGGGACACTGTGACCGTCATAAATATGAATCAGTTGCCAAGCATCTGAATGTAAATCACAAGACCCAGGAGATGCTGCAACATTCCAGCTGATCGGCGCTTCTTCTGGGCTCAGAAGTGGCAGGATCAGCGCTGAGCTCCAGCTGGAGCCTGGCCCTGATCCTGGTGCTTCCGCTGAGCCCCGACAGCCCTGCAGCTCCAGCCATCTTTTGCTCAGGCTTGTGCGGTGCTGCCACCGGTTCAGCTCATTCCCCTCCCCTGCTACCACTTTTCTAGGATGGTCGCGTACCACCTGCCAAGTGCCAATGTAACCCAGGTGGTACCCGTACCACAGGTTGAAAAGCCCTGCTCTAAACTGGTTTTGTGAAAATTGCGTTTTGATAATTTGTCATACAGTTGGTTTTCTAGTAATTTTGTTAACCCTGTTCTTACTAATGGTACGTGTTCTTCCATAGTGTCAGTATAAATTAAAAGGTCACCCAAATAAAGCAGCACCCCTTTATATAGATATTCATGTAGCAGCTCATTGATTAACTGCATGAACACTGCAGGGACTCCTTGTCGTCCAAAGAGGATTTTTTTTTAATTGATAACAGCCTAAAGGGAAATTAAAGGCTCTCTTCCACTCATCTCCTTCTTTAATCTATGTAAAGTCGCGTGCTTCACATAGAGACGGACACAGAGCTGGGGTAAAGATGAGTTTATTCTGAACAGAACGAACTGGGGAAACAGGGAAGCCTGGCGTCTATTTGTACCTGCCCAGGTGGATGGCATCCAATCAATTCAAACCTGGGCTTCCTGCCAGTGCAGGTGACAATGGGTGTAGATCCTGGCTTCCCACCAGGCTGACCATGCCTGGGGCTGTCAACAGCTTAAGTCATTAGGCTTATCCTGAGTGAGCAGTTAACGCCCGGAGCTGTCCAACCCCTCTGATGATCTGCACCATCAGCCTCCTGCTGTGCTGTCCTTTGTGTATGCTGGGAGGCATACACTGCAATCTGTATTTGATAATAGGCTCCCCTCACTATCAACACCACCCATACCGGTTCCGGTGGCCTCAAATTTGAAGATGGCTGTTCAGTAGGAGCTAAAGATCTACCTTTTCAGGTTATTTGGTCCGAGATCATGGCAATTTGGTCGGCCTATGCCGTCCAGCGATAGGGTTTTGCTCTGTGAGTGAAAAGGTTTATTTTCATCATTGCTGTGCTTGAATTTTATCGGATGTTAGCTGCCCAGAGACATCTGGAGATTGAGCAGCCATATGAATCCATGTGATTGATTTCTCATTTGTTCTAGGTTGCTTCTCTGCTTGGTTAGTTTCCAACTATGACTCCTGGTCTTGCCTTCTAGTGCTGTGGAAAAAAAGCAATGAGTGTGTGTGTGTGTGTGTGTGTGTGTGTGTGTGTGGACTAGAAGACCTTCCAACCCTGTTATTCTTTCTAATCCAGCCATTTCAGCCCATTCCAGAAAAGCAAATAGCTAAATCTCTGCTGTCAAAAGAAAATGAGCTCAGTTTGGGGGGGGGAAGAAAAGTAAAGAACATATGTGTGGCTAAGATTAGACCAATTGCAGCTAAGCCGAAGAAAGTGATGCAGTCAATCTATTTACCTCTCTGCCGATAGTCCTAATTAGGGTATATTTTAAGAATCGCACGATGTTGTTGATACAAGTGGGAGAGAATTATTTTGTGATTTCTGCATCCCGGGAAGCTGCGGCGATGGGAAACAAGGTAAATCCCCCATCACAATTGAAGCAGAAAGGGATTTTTTAATGAAATATTCCTCCAGGAAAGAAAAAAAAGTTGCAAATTATTTTTTTTTTATTTTTTTTATTGAAAAGTTTTACAGTACATTTTTGAATACAAAACCCCTCCCATGCCCCTCCCCTCTCCCCAAACCTCCCCAACTGTCCCCTCCCCTCCCCCCCCTCCCCGACTTCCCAGAGCTAAATACAGGGTATAAAAATACAAACAAACATAATCTAAAATATGCAAACAACAATAAAATATTAGATTCTATCGCACTTTAACTCTTAATAAAATAACTACAAGCTAGTTATACATCATATAAATCCACTACTTATTCAAATGCTAAGTGAAACTTTTTAGTCCCATATTTATTCTGGATATAATCAATCCATCTTCTCCACTCCACAATATATCTCTGTTGCGATTGGTCTTTCAAATACGCTGAAATCTTTGCCATTTCCGCCAAATTGGAAACTTTTAAAGTCCATTCTTCTATAGTCGGCAGTTCTTCCTTCTTCCAACATTACACTACTAAAAGTCTCGCTGCCGTAAATTATTCTCTTCCATTAGATTGGAAAAAAACCTAGAGGTCATCTAATCCAACCCCCTGCTCGGGGGGGGGGGGCAGGAAATTGGACACTGGGTAACCAGTATGTATGTATGGTGGTTGCAATGTCCCAGGACACACAATTGCTATTTGTGATTTTCCCACGGATTTCTGGCAAGCAGTCAATGGGAGAAAATGTATTCACTTAACAATTATGTGATTGACTTAACAACTGGCAAACAAGGTTGTAAAATAAGGTAGAACCCACTTAACAACTGCCTTGTTTAGCAGCAGGACTCAGGACTCCCTCTGTGTATATTTTGATGTTTGCTTTGTTTGCTGGCACATTTTACTCAACTAACAAAAAAGATGTTAATTTTTTTAAAAAAAAAATTGCCACCCTTTAAAGAACAAATCCTATTTTGGAAACAATCTCCTTGCCTTTATGTTGGTGGAATTATAATTAAATTCACAGTCTGCTTCTTACTTCCAGGCAAAGAAAACAATTCACAATCCAATTAATCAGCATTAAAAAGACAAGCATGCTTGTCCTACTGGTTCCTATTTATGACCATTGCAGAATCCCAGGGTCATGTGATATCCCCTTTTGCGACCTTCTGACCAGCAAAGTCAATGGGAAAAGCCAGATTCATTTAACAACTTAACAACTGATTCAGTGTATTCAAATTTGAAAATTAAAAGAGGTTTCTTGCTCTTTGTGACTGTTGGTAAGTCACTGAATATTTACCAACATTTTAAGTCTTGCAAAAGTAAAGGGTTACTCGTGCAGAATGAAGAGACGAAAAGCTGATTTCAGCTTGTGGCCAAACAAATGGACGGGATGAAAATTAATCTGCCTGCAATTTTGCCTTTACTCTGCCTTTTTAAAATCCTGCCCAGTGGTAGTGAAATATCAGTGATATTTTAAAAGCGTCAAGTTTCTATGTGTGCTTATAAAACCTTAGGTGGGTGGAATCATTTTAAGAACATTTCTGGCTAGTTGTCATCCAGATTTTTTTTTAAAAAAATAATTTTTTTCTGCAAGCACAATTCTACAGGTTTTCAGAGTGCCTGAAATGAATGAAAACTAGCTAGGTGACATTGGACCAATCACCAGGAGACTGTGAGTTCTAGCACTACCATAGGCATGAAACCTGGCTGGGTGTTATTGGACAAATCACCAGGAGACTGTGAGTTCTAGCACTACCATAGGCATGAAAGCTAGCTGGGTATTATTGAACCAATCACCAGGAGACTGTGAGTTCTAGTTCTGCCTTAGGCATGAAAGCTGGCTGGGTGACATTGAAATGACTAGGAGACTGTGAGTTCTAGTCCCGCTCTAGGCATGAAAGCCAGCTGGTTGAGTTCTAGCCCCACCCTAGGCATGAAAGCTGGCTGGGTGACATTGGGCCAATGACCAGGAGATGGTGAATTCTAGTCCTGCTCTAGGCATGAAAGCCAGCTGGTAGACTTTGGACCAATCACCAGGAGATGGTGAGTTCTAGCCCTGCCTGATGATTGGGCCAAAGTCATCCAGCTGGCCTTCATGCCTAGGGTGGGGCGAGAACTCACCATCTCCTGGTCATTGGCCTAAAGTCACCCAGCCAGCTTTCATGCCTAAGGCAGAACTAGAACTCACTGTCTCCTGGTGATGGCGATCATCCAGTCTCAATTCTGGTCATAAGTCGAGGATGTCATGGCTGCAAAAACAGATTCAGTCTGCAAAATAAGACAAGGAAACAGACTCTTATCAAAGGAATGTCATTAAAGGAAATTACACAATGAGTTTAATAATACAAACAAGGAACATATCAAATTAACTTCCGAGTGCTGGGTTAATCTTTTCGCAGTCCCGTAAGTCAACACAAGAGCTTTACAAATACAACCTTCCACAATGTTACACAATTGTGTATCGAAACAGAGATGGAAATAAAATTGCGCTGAAGATATCTATATTCAAACAAGCCTCTGTTGGGAATTTGTTTGCAAGAGATAGCATTATATGCACACCAACAGGCCACGTTATTAACAAAACACCAGGTTGCGTGGAGAACCATACAACACTGCAAGTCCTTATTGAAGCAGGAATTTCCGGGAGAGAAAAAGACAACTGGAGCCAAACCCAGGAATTTGTTGAAAATGCCCACTTACAACTTCATTTATTGGCCATTTGAACTTACAATGCCACTGGAAAAAGTAACTTATGACTGATTTTCACAGAAATCATTGCAGCATCCCCATGATCACGTGATCAAAATTTTGGATGCTTGGCAACTGGCTTGTATTTATGACGATGGCAGTCTCCTGGGGTCACGTGATCCCCTTTTCTGACCTTTTGACAGTCATGGGAGAAGCCAGAATCACTTAACAACTCTGTGACTATCTTAACAACTGCAGTGAACAACAACTGTGGCAAAAAATGGTTATAAAATGGGGCAAAACTCGCTTAGCAACTGTCTTGCTCAGCAACAAAAATTTTGGGCTAAATTCAAGGGAGAAAAAAGTAAGGTTCTACATTTAGGCAAACCCCCCCCCCAAATGTTCAGGTATAGTATAGGAGCTACCTTGCTCAATAGTAGTAACTGTGAGAGGGATCCTAGTGGACAATTCCTTAAATATGAGCCAGCCGTGCGCTGCAGCGGCCAAAAAAGCCAACACAGTGCTAGGCTGCATTAACAGAGGGACAGAATCAAGATCATGTGAAGTGTGGGGTTTTTTGTGTGAAGTATTAATACCACTTTACAATGCCTTGCTAAGGCCACACTTGGAATACTGCATCCACTTTTGGTCACCACGATGTAAAAAAGATGTCGAGACTCTAGAAAGGGTACAGAGAAGAGCAACAAAGATGATTAGGGGACCGGAGGCTAAAACATATAAGGAACGGTTGCTGGAATTGGGTATGTCTAGTTTAATGAAGAGAAGGACTAGGGGTGACATGATAGCAGTCTTCCAGTATCTCAGGGGCTGCCCCAAAGAAGAGGCAGTCAAGCTATTCTCCAAAGTGCCCGAGGGCAGGACAAGAAGCAACGGATGGAAACTAACCAAGGAGAGAAGCAACCTGGAACTAAGGAGGAATTTCCGGACAGTTAGAACAATTAACCAGCGGAACGACTTGCCTCCAGAAATTGTGGGTGCTTCATCACTGGAGATTTTTAAGAAGAGCCTGGACAGTCCCTTTTCTGAAATAGTATAGGACAGGGGTGTCAAACTGCCAGCCACGGGCCAGACGCGTCACAAGGAAACCGCGGCCACCCCATTGCCAGCAATGGGGAAAAAGCTCCAATACATCATGTGACATCACGTGACGTCATGAGTTTCACATGTCTCATATAGGATCTGCTTGAGCAGGGGGTTGAACTAGGTTAGAAGACCTTGGATGTCTCTTCCACCTCTGCTCTGATTCTAATTCAGATAAAGGAAGAGGGTGTGTGGACAGATGGGGCCCCTTTTGATGCAGAAAACAAGAGCTGATTGTCATATAAGACCTATTGCAGACATGTCAAACACAAGGCCCGGGGGCCGGATCCGGCCCGTGAAGTGGTTTCATGTGGCCCACGAAGCCATCCTGGAAACAGTGAGGGAACGGCCCCCACTGCCTTGGCCCTGGCCCAGAGACCCTCCTCCTGCCAGAGACCCCCAGATCTGTCCCACTCCTGCCCAGGCCCCCATAGGCACCCTTGATGCCAACGATGTAGAGCTGGCCATGCCCACCCAGTAGGCAATACGCACTCTAGCCACGCCCACCCAGTAGGCCACACCCACCCTGGCCATACCCACCCGGCCCCCTGAGGGCAACCACAATGCTGATGCGGCCCTCCATGAAATTGAGTTTGACACCCCTGACCTATTGTTAAGAAATAGGGCTAAGAGCAATAGAGTATTCTTCCAGGATTCCTAGAAGGAATAGGGTTGAAGTAGAGCCACTAGAATACTTGTTAAATAACCTTTGAAATGTTTATTAATTAAGAGTTAGAAATGGGGATGGTGTGGAGCCAGTAGACACCTGTTAGACAATGTTTCTTTATCCCCGTCTTGAAAAACTGTATAAAAGCTTGTTGAATCCTTTGTTCTGGGGCCTGGCATTTTGCTGGCTGGGACCCCTTTTGCTGAAGCCTATCAATAAAAGGAAATCAATCCTGTACTTCGTGTCTGGTAGTTTTCATCAGTTTTGCCGCCAAACTAAGGCCCAAATTTGGGGACAGCAATCGGTCCCTAAATGGACTTTTTGTAAGTCGAGGACTACCTGTATTTTAGCAGCTATTTCAATGCAACTAACAAGGTTGGGAACTAAGTGATTCTGTGCTTTGAAAATCCCATGGGTGGAAAATATTTTTTTATGAATAACCTGCCCTTGTCGGTAGAATTAAATACTTTCCATTATATTAGGTGACAGGCTTTCTGATATTTTAGGGACTTTTCATTGATGCCACCTCAAAATGAATTGTCCAGAAACATTCTGCTGGGACCTGATTTGATAATTAGTTCTATTTTTTCATTGCACCATTCTATTTTTAATCAGCTCTACCGCCCAAATTCTCTGTGGAGATTTAAATCGGAAGAGAGAAAAACAAGTAAATTTGTCAAGTTCTCTAGGACGAAAGTTCAAAGGGTGGTGGACCTGTGGGAAAGTGCCTAGATTGTTTTCTTTGTTCAGACCACGTTTATTTATTATTTTGTCATTATATTTTTATTCCTCCTTTATTCCCTTACAGGTAACTCAAGACAGTGAAGATACATAATCTTCCTGCTCCTGTTTTCCCCAGAACAACAACCCTGTGAAGTGGGCTGGGCTGAAAGGAGGGTCTGGCTCAAAGTCACCCAAATGGTTTTTGTACCTAAAGTGGTACTAGAACTCACCGCCTCCTGGTGATTGGCCCATAGACACCAGACAGTATTTGTGCAAAAAACGTGACAAGAAGTTACTGTCACCGTACTGGTTTCTAGGCCAGCACTTGAACCACTACACCACCTGGCTCTCTCCAGACCTTCTCCTCCTTCTCATGTCTATGTTTTCTTTCTCTTTCTTCTTCTCCTCCTTGTCTATCTTCCTTCTCCTCCTCCTTGTGCTTTTTCTTCTTTTCTTTCTCTTCCTTCTCTTCTTTCGTCTTCTCTTTCTCTTTCTCCTTCTCCCTGTTTATCTCCACCTCCTCCTCCTCCTCCCTCTCTTTCTCCTTCTACCTCTCCCTCCTTCTCCCTTTCTTCTTCTTTTCCTTCTCTCTCTCCTTCACCTTCTCCTTCTTCTCATGTCTGTTTTCTTTCTTTCTCATTCTCCGCCTCCTTGTCTATCTTCCTTCTCCTTCTCTGTCTCCTTCTCTCCTTCTCTATATTTTCTTTCTCTTTCTCCTCCTCTATTGTCTCCTTCTCCTTTTAATCATAATCATAATAGTAAAGTTGGAAGGGACCTTGGAGATCATCTAGTCCAGACATGTCAAACACAAAGGCCCGGGGGCCAGATCCGGCCTGTGAAGTGGTTTCATGTGGCCCACGAAGCCATCCTGGAAACAGTGAGGGAACGGCCCCCACTGCCTTGGCCCTGGCCCAGAGACCCTCCTCCTGCCAGAGACCCCCAGATCTGTCCCACTCCTGCCCAGGCCCCCATAGGCTCCCTTGATGCCAACGATGTAGAGCTGGCCACGCCCACCCAGTAGGCCATACGCACTCTAGCCACGCCCACCCAGTAGGCCACGCCCACCCTGGCCACACCCACCCAGCCCCCTGAGGGCAACTGCAATGCTGATGCGGCCCTCAATGAAATTGAGTTTGACACCCCTGATCTAGTCCAACCCCCTGCTCAGGCAGGAAACCCTATACCATTTCAGACAAAGGGCTGTCCAGTCTCTTCTTAAAAACTTCCAGTGTTGGAGCATTCACAGCTTCTGGAGGCAGGTTGTTCCACTGGTTAATTGTTCTAACTGTCAGGAAGTTTCTCCTTAGTTCCAGGTTGCTTCTCTTCTTGATGAGTTTCCATCCGTTGCTTCTTGTCCTGCTTTCGGGTGCTTTGGAGAATAGCTTGACTCCCTCTTCTTTGGGGCAGCCCCTGAGATACTGGAAGACTGCTATCATGTCACCCCTCGTCCTTCTCTTCATTAAACTACACGTACCCAATTCCAGCAGCCGTTCCCTATATGTTTTAGCCTCCAGCCCCCTAATCATCTTTGTTGTTCTTCTCTGTACTCTTTCTAGAGTCTCGACATCTTTTTTACATCATGCTGACCAAAACTGGATGCAGTATTCCAGGTGTGGCCTTACCAAGGCATTGTAAAGTGGTATTAGTACTTCACGCGGTCTTGATTCTATCCCTCTGTTAATGCAGCCTAGCACTATGTTGGCTTTTTTGGCCGCTGCAGCACACTGCTGGCTCATATTGAAGTGATTGTCTACTAGGACTCCGAGATCTCTCTCACAGTTACTACTCTTGAGCAAGGTACCACTTATACTATACCTGTGCATTTGGTTTTTCTTGCCTAAATGTAGAACCTTCCTTTTTTCACCACTGAATTTCATTTTTTTAGATAGCGCCCAGTGTTCGAGTCTGTCCAGATCCTCCTGTATCTTAAGCCTGTAACTTCTGGAGAGTTGGCTATTCCTGCCAGGTTGGTGTCATCTGCAAATTTGATGAGTTCCTCATCTATCCCCTCTTTTCTCCTCCTCCTCATGTCTAACTTTTTCTCTCTCTTTTTCTTTCTCTTTCTCCTTCTCCTCATCTACTCCTTTTCCTTTCCTCCTTCTCCTCATGTCTATCTCCTCCTCCTCCTCCTCCTCCTCCTCCTCCTCCTCCTCCTCCTCCTCCTCCTCTTCTGGTCGGTCACACATTGAAGCAGAAGTTGTGACTAGATTTGGCGTTTTTATCCACCTATTATTATTTAAACTGGTGTGGCACATACCACTCCACAACTCTGATTGGCTTATACAGTCAAGCACAAAACTTATAACAAAGTCAAGAATAGATGAAAGATGGTAAACATGATCAAGTGGGAATTGTCTTTTTACACAATGAAACAAAACCTCAGTTTAACAAATCTTAGTTTAGCAGATTTTGGATACAACAAGCACTTTTCCCAATTTTCTGGTTTCCATGCTGTCTGTACAATTTGTGTCATTTCTGCCAATTTTTGTCACTTGCTTAATAACATAATTGTGTGGTCTCTTGTGTAAAGCAAATGAAGCTCATTGCTGCAAATTACATTACATCTGTCAAATGATTTTACATCATCACTACATGTTAGATTTAATGGAAATTAGAGACAGGATTCAGGATACATTAACGAAGATTTAGATTATGGACTTTTCCTCAAAAATTAATTTATTTATTTATTTATTTATTTATTTATTTATTTATTTATTTATTTATTTATTTATTTATTTATTTATTTATTTGATTTATATACCGCCCTTCTCCCGAAGGACTCAGAGCGGTGTACAGGGCAATAAAAATAAGAATACAGGATACAAGATTTAAAATTAAATGATTGTGCCCGATGCAGTAAGTTATGTTTCATGAAAGCTGAGTTTAACTATAAATATTTGCTTGCGTTTACGGAATTTGCTTAAACATATCATGCTCATTAACACAATCATCATCATCATCATCATCTGCAACATATCACCCCGGACTTAACAATTGTCGATAAGACAGACAAAAAAGTCTGGATAGTGGACGTGGCAGTGCCTGGAGACAGCAGAATAGACGAGAAAGAACTGGAGAAGATAACAAAATACAAAGATCTACAAATAGAAACAGAAAGACTGTGGCAAAGGCAAGCAAGGGTAGTAGTACCAATAGTAATAGGCGTCTTGGGTGCAATCCATGGCATGGGTCCGGAATACCTTGGGGAGCACCTGCGGCCGGCGTCAACTTCCCTCCGCCCAATACGCTCCCACAGAGAGGGCCTCCTCAGAGTGCCACCGGTCAAAGAATGCCGACTGGTGGCCCCCAGGGGGAGGGCGTTCTCTGTGGGCGCGCCGGATTTATGGAACCATCTTCCGGTCGAGCTCCAGATGGCGCTTGATCTCCGCTCCTTCCGGCGCGATCTTAAAACTTACCTTTTTGAACAAGCCGGCCTGACCTGATGGGATGGGATTGGGTTTTATAAATTGGTCTTAACTTTTAATCTGTACTAATTTATTACGGGCATCACTGTTTAATTACTTTTTAATAATTTTTAATTTTTGTATCCTGTTTTTATTATGTATTGCCCTGTTCACCGCCCTGAGTCCTTCGGGAGAAGGGCGGTATACAAATTAAATTAAAATTTAAAAAAAATCCCAAAACAACTGGAGCACCACTTGAACACCATCATCGGCATTGACAAATTCGCCATTAGTCAATTGCAAAAGGCGGCCTTGCTAGGAACTACTTCCATCCTGCGACGAGATCTGGAATACCATCAAACATCCACATCTGCCTATCCCAGGTCCTTGGTAAGGACTCGATAGGTAGACAAAAATGCCAAATCCAGTCTGAACATCTGGCTGACTATGCGAATCATCATCATCATCATCATCATCTTTGCAAAAATACATCAAGAAATTGCAGCTTCCTGCAATAACTCCAGCAAAACTACAAAAAAACTGCACTACTCGGAACAACTTACATTTTAAGGAGATACCTGGTTGATACCTAGGATGCTGGCAGCAGCCCGTGTCAACCATTAATGCCAGTCAATTTGAGTGTTCAGTTGACCGAGTTTCATGTTTTATGAATAAAAGTTTTATATAATAATAAAGGTCAGAAGGGACCTTGGAGGTCATCTAGTCCAACCCCCTGCTCAGGCAGGAAACCCTATACCATTTCAGACAAATGGCTGTCCAGTCTCTTCTTAAAAACTTCCAGTGTTGGAGCATTCACCGCTTCTGGAGGCAGGTTGTTCACAACCTCTTAAAGCACGCTGACTGGGGAATTCTGGGAGCTGACGTCCATGCACCTTCAGGTATGCTGGTTGGTGAATTCTGGGCGTTCTGAGTCCATTCATCTTTGAAGTTAGAGTGGCACTGAAAAAAGTGACTTAGGACTGTTTTTCACACTTATGACCCCTGCAGCATCCCCAATGATCACGTGATCAAAATTCAGATGCTTGACAACTGACTCATATTTACCATGGTCGCTGTGTCCCAGGGTCATGTTCATCCCCTTTTGCAACCTTCCAACAAGCTAAGACAATGGGGAAGCCAGATCCACTTAACAACCGTGTGAATAACAGTTGCAGCAATTCACTTCACAACTGTGGCAAAAGAGGTCGTAAAATGGGGCAAACCTTACTTGTCAACTGTCTGGCTTCGGAATGGAAGGTGGCTCAGTGGGTTAGGACGCTGAGCTTGTTGATTAGATGGTTGGCAGTTTGGCGGGTCGAATCCCGAGTGCTGCGTAACAGAGTTGAGCGCCTGTTATGTGTCCCAGCTTCTGCCAACCTAGCAGTTCGAAAGCACGTAAAAATGCAAGTAGAAAAATAGGGACCACTCCGGTGGGAAGGTAATGGCGTTCTGTGCACCTTTGGCGTCTAGTCATGCCGGCCACATGACCACGGAGACGTCCTCGGACAAGCACTGGCTCTTCAGCTTTGAAACGGAGATGAGCAACGGCCCCTAGAGTCGGAAACGACTAGCACGCATGTGCGGGGGAACCTTTACCTTTACCTTATGGACTACCTATAGCTTGCCACAAACACCTTCACATATCTGCAATGCCGAGTTAAGAATTTACATCTTTCTTAAAGAAGTCCTTTGAAGGAAAACCCTTCAGGGTTTTTTCCCCCTCTCTTTGTCTTCCCTCTCCTTCAAACCTTCCAAGTCTTTTGCATCTGTAGCAAGATTAATGGGGAATTAAATGAGAGACAGATGGCTGCAGGACCACAGTCACCCAGATTTGGCTGCAACAGTATTTGGAAACTGTGTTCTAACATCCAGTCTCGTTGCATAAATTAGCCCTAAAGGCAGTCCTCAACATAACGACTACAGTTCAGCCCAGAATTTCAGTTGCTAACCAAGACAGCTGTTAAATGAGTTTGGTCCCATTTTACAACCTCTCTAGACACACTTGTTCATTGAACCGCGGCAGCTGTTAATTTTGTCACACGGTCGTTAAATGAATCCAGCTTCCCCTGTTGACTTCGCTTGTCAGAAGGTCGCCCAAGGGGATCACATGACCCTGGGACACTGCGACCGCCATAAGTATGAGGTCAGTTGCCAACCGGCTGAATTTTGATCATGGGGATGCTGCAACAGACATCCATGTGGGAAAAAAATAAATCATCCATCACTTTTTTCAGTGCCACTGTAAAAGTTATATACAGGTAATCCTCAATCGACAACCACAATGGAGGCCAACATTTCTGTTGCTAAGCGAGACAATGGTTAAATGAGCTTTGCCCCATTTTATAACCGTTTTTTGCCGCTGTTGTTAGGTGAATCACTGCAGCTGTTAAGTTCGTCACATGGTTGTTAAGTAAATCTGGCTTTTTCATTGACTTGAAGGTCATAAAAGGTGATCACATGAACTGCAACCGTCGTAAGTATGAGTCTGTCACCAAACGTCTGAATTTTGATCAGGTGACACAATGGGGATGCTGTTATGCAGACTTTTTTTTTCCAATGCTGTTATACAGACTGTAGAACAGCACTTACTGTAGCTGTGATCAAGGAAATAAAATAATATTGATCCAATAATCACAATTTAAAATAAAACGTCAGAAACACCGGGATATTTAGTAAAGAATGAAAATAATATTTCCTCACGAGCCTCTGAGCACAAGGGCACAGTAGCAAATAACATGTTCCATTGTCTTAGTTACTCCCACATCGCACAGACACCATTTATGCTCAAAACAGAGCCTTGGTGGAGCAGTGGGCTAATGCCTCCTCAAGTAACACCAGCTGCCTGCAATTAGTGCAGGTTCGAGTCCCACCAGGCTCAAGTCAACACTCAGCCTTCCATCCTTCCGAGGTAGGTAAAATGAGGACCCAGATTGTTGGGGGCAATTAAGCTGACTTTGTAATAATGCCGCTTGGGGTGTGTGTGAAAGCCCTAATAAGCAGGCATATCCATAGAATGAAGGCTACTGCTAAGCTTGTAAACCGCCCTGAGTCTTCGGAGAAGGGCGGGATATAAATGGAATAAAAAAAAAGGGCATCGTAGTAAATCAGTAACCTGATTTAATTTTAGTTGTAATTTGTAGCTTGTTTTTCATTCTGCTTTTTAAGCCATACTTTTATTCATGTATTTATATGGGTTTATTATGTTGTGATCCACAGCCCACGGTAACTTTAGGTGAGAGGGACGATGTAGAAATTGAATAGGTAAATAAAATTATATCTCTCTTCAGTAACGGCTGGGCACAGTATCACCAGCACGTTTGCCACGGCTAAAGTTTAGGAAAGGAGTGAAATTCAGAGATTTCTTAAGCTGGTGTCATTTCCAGCTCGTTCAAGTGTGGAAGAGAAGCAACGGAAAGTTGCAAAGGGGAAATTGCTTTCAATTACTTCCAACCCGTTGCATCCCCCTCTTTTCATTCAACATTAGCAATGATTGGGTAAACACAGCATGTGGGCAGACATTTCTTTGGAATAGTGATTCCCAATCTCAGGCACTTGCGTGTGTGGACTTCAAGTCCCAGAATTCCCCATCCAGCATGCTTCCAATGCATGGACTTCAAGTCCCAGAATTCCCCATCCAGCATGCTTTAAGAGGGGTGGACTTCAACTCCCAGAATTCCCCAGCCAGCATGCTTTAAGGGGGGCCTTTGCCCAGGTTCGCCTGGTGCGCCAGTTGCGGCCCTATCTAGACCGGGATGCCTTGCGCACAGTCACTCATGCGCTCGTGACCTCTCGTCTAGACTACTGTAATGCTCTCTACATGGGGCTGCCCTTGAGGTCCACCCGGAGACTCCAGCTGGTGCAGAATGCAGCCGCGCGAGTCGTCTTGGGAGTTTCCCGATACTCCCATGTTACACCTTTGCTCTGCGAGCTGCATTGGCTACCGGTTGCTGTCCGGGTGAGGTTCAAGGTGTTAGTTATGACGTACAAAGCCCTTCATGGCATGGGTCCGGATTACCTACGGCAACACCTGCGACCGGCGTCAACTTCCCTCTGTCCAGTGCGCTCCCACAGAGAGGGCCTCCTCAGGGTGCCGCCGATCAAAGAATGCCGATTGGTGACCCCCAGGGGGAGAGCGTTCTCTGTGGGCGCGCCAGACCTCTGGAACCGCTTACCAGTTGAGCTCCGGACGGCCCCCGACCTTCGCTCCTTCCGGCGCGACCTTAAAACATTCTTTTTCGAACAAGCTGGCCTGGTCTGACGGGATGGGGTTGGGTTTTTAAAATTAGTTTTTAACTTAATATGTATTGATTTTATGGGCATGATGTTTAATGGTTTTTTAATGGTTTTTTAATTTTTGTATTTGATTTTTATTGTGTATTGCCCTGTTCACCGCCCTGAGTCCTTCGGGAGAAGGGCGGTATAGAAATCAAATTATTAAATTAAATTAAATTAAATTTAAGAAGGGTGGACTTCAAGTCCCAGAATTCCCCAGCCAGCATGCTTCCAATTCATGGACTTCAAGTCCCAGAATTCCCTATCCAGCATGCTTTTAAGAAGGGTGAACTTCAACACCCAGAATTCCTCAGCCAGCATAGAATTCCCCAGAGGCATAGACTCACTTAAGGCAGGGATTCACTTAACAGCTGTGACAAAAAAGGTCATAAAATGGGGCAAAACTCATGAACTGTCTTGCTTAGCAATGGAAATTTGGGTGCTCCATTGTGGTCTTAAGTCGAGGAGTACCTGCATTTCCAGAAAATACAGAAATCACTCATCTGAGATGATCCTAACGTTGAAATATTTCTCTTTTGCATTAGTTGACTGTGATGTCCTGGAAACCGTAGCGGAGATAGGGGCGGTTTGTTGAATTTGTAGACAGTCTTTAAAGCTCAATTCTATTCTTAGAAAGCTGAGACTCACATGGCAAAACAAGATAGGATTAAGACTGATTTATTTATCCAGAACCAAGAAACTTCTCTTTTCTCTTGTGATTTTTCTCCGCATTGTTAGACGAAAGCTGGAGGGAAGTCAAGGCGATGTGTAAACAAGATGCCATCAAAAGACCGTGAGAAAATGGATTATGCAGGCCCCTGGTGAACCAACATTAAGAGATTTGCCCAATGACGGAAAAAGGCCTCTTTGTTGGGCAAAGAGAATATTTGTAGCTCAAGGTTAAACTCTAGTGTCCTTGGTGCTCTCTGAGCTGGGTGGTTTTCTTGCAAACGTTTCATAACTCAGCTAGGTAACGTCATCAGTGGTGTAAGGGAGTGGGGTGTGTGGAGAGGAGGAGGAGGAAGAGGACTGTAGGATCCTTGGTGTTCTCTGAGCTGGGTGGTTTTCTTGCAGACGTTTCATAACCCAGCTAGGTAACGTCATCAGTGGTGTAAGGGAGTGGGGAGTGTGGGGAGGAGGAGGAGGAGGAGGAGGAGGAGGAGGAGGACTGTAGGATCCTTGGTGTTCTCTGAGCTGGGTGGTTTTCTTGCAGACGTTTCATAACCCAGCTAGGTAACATCATCAATGCTAGAAACTGAAAGATCGGAACACACCTCTCCAGCAGCAATGCACCAGATAAGCAGGGATTAATACCAGATAACAACACCAGATAACCACCAAGGAGAAAGCATTATTCTAATCAAGGAATTATCAGGAAGAAAACAACATTCCTACAAACACTGACAGGGCAAGCTATGTCTGCTCCCTTCCAGCACTGATGGTGTTCCCTAGTTGGGTGATGAAACGTCTGCAAGGAAACAACTAAGCTCAGAGAGCACCAAAGACCCCACAGTTTATTTATTTATTTTATTACATTTATATACCGCCCTTTCCCGAAGGACTCAGGGCGGTTTACAGGGTGATTAAAAACAAAAATACAAAAGGTAAAAACAAATTTAAAAAATTATATCCGTCCCTGAACAAATAAAACCCCAGTTAAAATTAAAATTAAAATTAAAATTAAAATTAAAAAATTAAAATTAAAATTAAAATTAAAATTAAAATTAAAATTAAAATTAAAATTAAAATTATTAAAATTAAAATTAAAATAAAAATAATTAAAATAATTAAAATAATTAAAATAATTAAAATTAAAATTAAAATTAAAATTAAAATTAAAATTAAAATTAAAATTAAAATTAAAATTAAAATTAAAATTAAAATTAAAATTCTCAGCCTGGGCCAGAGAGCTCGAAGAGCCAGGTCTTCAGGTCCCGGCGGAATGAACGGAGGTCGGGGGCAGTCCTAAGCTCCACAGGCAGCTGGTTCCAAAGGGCCGGCGCACCTACTGAGAAGGCCCTATCCCTGGGTGTCGTCCGCCGGCAATCTCTTACCGGTGGCACCCTGAGAAGACCCTCCCTGTGGGAGCGCACTGGACGAAGGGAGCTTGATTCCGGCAGCAGGTGTTCCCTCAGATATCCCGGACCCTCGCCATTTAGGGCTTTATAGGTCATCACCAGCACCTTGAATCTCACCCGGAGGGCAACCGGGAGCCAATGCAGCTCGCGGAGTAGAGGTGTTACATGGGAGTATCGGGAAACCCCCATCACAACTCGCGCGGCCGCATTCTGCACAGTTCAATCCTAAACCACCAATATCTGCTTATATTGTCTCTTACAAGTATGCAACCACTTAATACCCAATTCCACACAATTCTGGGTCAAACATAAATGTGGCCCCCTAAACATTTTTTCTCATTATTCACAAGTCTCTAAGCTCTTCTTGCTTGGAAGGAGAAAGAATCAAATTCCCTGTTTGAAAACAACGCATTCTTACGTGGTGTTCTCCAACTGAGCTGGACTCTGCATACCAGTAGAAAATTAAGCAAATATAATCTAACACAGCTGGTGAAGGAAGAGATAGCTTTGGGGGGCAATGTAATAGCAGAATTGGAATTTGTCTGGAATGGAATAAGGACTACTGCTTTGGACAGAGGGCTGGACTAGATGACCCCCAAGGTCCCTTCAGCCTTAGGATTCTATGATTCCCAACACTGATTTTCCTAAGCAGAGAAAGTCCTGAAAAAAAAAATGGGAGTGAAATATTTTTTTCTGGATTTTTAGAAAAGCAAGACCATCCGCACTTTGAAGTGAATCTCAGTGTTTTATCACCGTTCTCCTGGTGCATACATTTTTATAGCCTGTTGCCAGGAAGACAATTAATAAAAGCTTGTGCAAGAAATTATAAAGCAAAGAAAGAGGCATCAAGTTTCCCTAAAGTCTGAGGCATCGCAGTCTGGAATCAAGCTGGTTAATGTATGCTGATCGAACGTGACAGAAATTAATTTAAAAATTAAAGTTGGATCCAATCTGTGCTGTCAATTTCCTTGCATCCTCTCTCTGTGCGGTGTGCTGTAACAACGTGCAAAGTATAAATGTGCTTCCTGGAGGGGGAAAAAAATCGCCACAGAAAAAGACACTGGATAAAATAATGCAAGCACCTTCGAAGCGTCCTTTTTCGTCATTAATTCACAATATGCCTTGCAAATATAGAAGAGAGGGCGTTGCAAACAGACTGAACAGACCTGGAGCTGAGGCTAATTACGCAGACTTCAAACTGGGTATTCAATTTTTTTCAACTTCCAATAAATTATATTTAGGAGGAGAATAAAATAGAACATAGCTGTTCACGCCTCCCTGTAAGATTTTGGAGAGTGGTTTTAAAAGATGCACAAGACTTTCTTGGTTTTAAAAAAAATATACAACGGTTCGACGACTTACAATGGTTTCATTTAGTGACTGTTTGAAGTTACTGAAAGAAAGGGACTGATGACCATTTTTCACATAGCATCCCCATGATAACGTGATCAGAATTCAGCCTCTTCGCAACTGACTCATATTTATGACGGTTGCAGGATCATTTGAGCCCCTTTTGCGACTTTCTGGCAAACAAAGTCGATGGCCGAAGCCAGATTCATTGTGACTAACTTAACAAACGGCAATGATTCACTTAACGGTGGGAAAAAAAGTCATAAAATGGAGTAAAACTCACTTAACAGATGTCTCGCTTAGCCAGAGAAATTTGAGGTTCGATTGTGGTCGTAAGTCGAGGACTATTGTATAATAAAAGAAGGCAATGCAACATTAACAAGGGGGAATCTGTCCCTCCTTGACTTAAGAAATCACAAATTAAGACAATTGGTTTTTAGACTAACAAAATCCAGTCAAAGGTAACGCTAATTAAGCAGCCAGCATTAAATGAGTGTTTTGCTTAATTAAAATTACCTTATTTCCTTTCCTGCCAAACTGTATGTCTGAGGGAGGTCAAGTGAACAGCCTGATCTCTAAACCAAATTAACTTCAGGAATCTCCAAACTTGGCAACTTTTAAGACTTGTGGACTTCAACTCCCAGAATTCTCCAGCCAGGGGAATTCTGGGAGTTGAAGTCCACAAGTCTTAAAAGTGACCCCTGGATCCCCACAACCAACATCAGCTGCTTTTCCTGGTAGGTAGAGGGAGAAGCTGATAGCCAGGAGAATTGGCTCTATAGCTTGATTTTACATACAATGAGTCCTCGAATTACGGCGGCAAGTGGGAGCAGAATGTTCATTCCAGTCATTTTCCCAATACTTTTCGGGCACAGTTGTTAAGTGAATCTTGCAGTCGTTAAGCAAATCCCCATGGTCTTTGCTTGTCGGAAGCCTGCTAGGAAGGGCGCAAGTGGGGAATCACACGTGCCTTTAGGATGCTGCAACCTTTGTAAATTGTGCGGAGTCTCTCTTGATTCTCAGACATTTCATTTATAGCTGTTCCAGGTCTATTTTATTGCTGGATGATGTTTAAAGAGGTTTTTCCAGTTTATTACAGCAGGGTCGTCTGAGTATTTAATGAAGCCCAACTTATTGGCTTAACATAATGAGTTGTTAAGTAAGCTCATCCTGTTTTTTTAGAGTCATCGGATGTTTCATTTTGCAACAAAAATCTAGTTTGCAAAGACTGGGTGGGGCCAGCGAGTTTCAGTTTAATGCTTTTCAGCCCAGGAGACTTCTGCAAGGACCACAAAACACACAACTTTAAAACATTCCCACTATAAAGCTAGTCCTTTGTTTCAAGTTACAATGGGACTGAAAAAAGGGACTTTATAAAATATTCAGCCTGTGAGGGAGAGAAAAAAAGAGTTGCAGGTTATTCTCTTCCATTAGTTTGAGAAAAACTCCAGAGGTCATCTAGTCCAGGGCTTTTCAACCAGTGGTACGGGTACCACCTGTGGTACATTAGCACCTGGCAGGTGGTACGCGGCCATCCTAGAAAAGTGGTAGCGGGGGAGGGGAATGAGCTGGACCGGTGGCAGCACTGCACAAGCCTGAGCGAGAGACGGCTGGAGCTGCAGGGCTGTCAGGGCTCAGCGGAAGCGCCAGGATCAGCGCCAGGATCCAGCTGGAGCTCAGCACTAATCCTGCTGCTTCCGTTGAGCCCAGAAGAAGCGCCGATCAGCTGGAATGTTGCAGCCTCTCCAGGGTCTTGTGATTTACATTCAGATGCTTGGCAACTGATTCATATTTATGACGGTCACAGTCTCCCAGCGTCATGTGAAGTGACCAAAACCTGCTGCAACCACCAGCAGAAGGGGGGGAATAAAAACCAAACACCGCCCCCACCCCACCCCCACTGCCAATCCTCAACAGAAATGCTCAGAACAATGAAAACCTCGGACAGGAGGAAGAGCGCCACCGGGCGGGCAGGCAGGTGTCTTGCTCTGCTGTGGCTCGGGGGGGCACTTTTTTCAGTGCCATTGTAACTTCGAACAGTCACTAAGTGAACTGTTGTAAGTCAAGGACTACCTGTAGTTCATCACTTTTTTCCTTTTTTGGGGGGGGGTCATCAAGTTTTTGACACCTTGCTAGGCAACTGCTGGTACTTGGATGTTGCCATATGCTAAAAGTGGTACAATGGGTGAAAAGTTTGAAAAGCCGTGCTCTGGCAGGCATCCCGATTCAAGCAACACAGAGAGGAAGGTGTCCTGTCATGGCTGGACCAGGAAAAGGAAGGCTACAAGTTCCTCAACCTCAACACCTTTAAGCCTTGTGGACTTCAACTCCCAGAATTCCTCAGACAGCATTTGTCTAGGGCAGGGGTAGGCAACCTTGGCTCTTTTATGACTTGTGGACTTCAACTCCCAGAATTCCTGAGCCAGCATGGCTCAGCATGGAAACCTCTCCATTTCTCCTCAGCACGACTAGCTCAGGAATTCTGGGAGTTGAAGTCCACCAGTCATAAAAGAGCCAAGGTTGCCTACCCCTGTTCTAGGGACTGTTCAAAGTTACCACAGCCCTGAAAACAGGGACTTGTGACCATTTTTCGTACTTAAGACTGTTGCAGCATCTCCACGGTCATGTGATCCAAATTCAGTCGCTTGACAACTGACTCATATGTATGACGGTCGCAGTGTCCCGGGGATCACATGATCCCCTTTTGAGACTTTCTGACCAGCAAAGTCAGAGGGGAAGCCAGATTCACTTTAACAACCACAGTGATTCATTGCAGTAAGAGAAGTCATAAAATGGGGCAAAACTCACTTAATAAAGTGACTTTTTCTGTCACTTTAGTGACAGAAAATTTGGGCTCAATTTTGGCCATAAGTCAAGGACCACCAGTAGTGTAGAGCTGAATAAAAAGTCCACATCTATATCAAATTCTTTGTTTCTAAAGTAATAACCAATAACTTTTCCATTTATTTTTTATTTTAATTATTTTTCTATTTCTACATGAGCCATATAGTCTAGTGATTCCTGATGAAGGCATCAGGCTAGAAATAGGAGCAGTGAGTTCTAGTCTCGATTTAGGCATGAAAGCCGGCTGGGTGACTGGGCCAATCACCAGGAGACTGGGAGTTCTAGTCCCACCTTAGGCATGAAAGCCAGCTGGGTGACTGGGCCAATCACCAGGAGACGGTGAGTTCTAGTCCCACCTGAGGCATGAAAGCCGGCTGGGTGACTTTGGGCCAATCACCAGGAGACCTGGAGTTCTAGTCCCACCTTAGGTATGAAAGCCGGCTGGGTGACTGTGGGCCAGTCCCTCTTTCTCAGCCTAACCCACCTCACAGGGTTGTTGTTGTGGGGAAAATAGGAGGGAGGAGGTTTAGTATGTTTGGGGCCTTATAAAATAACAAAGATGGAGTAAGAAAGATCTAACAAATAAAAATAAATATTGTTCACACTTTTTGCAAGGGTTTAATCACAGATTCATTTTGTTCAGGTTTTTTGTTTTAGTAACTAAAAACACAGTATCATGACGTTTTCCTGTAAATGTGTACTTTTCACTGTAATTGTCCAAATAACCTCCCCTATTTTGGCAATAATCTTCCTTTTAGTTCTAACGTATTTCCAGAACAGCTTC